>NC_056470.1:7972172-8037922 GCF_008729295.1 Plectropomus leopardus | reverse complement strand
TATCAAATGGTTGACCCTGGTTCAGATATGCCTTCTATCTTCTGGGTAGATTGGATCCCGAGTCTCGACAAACCCTCGGGGGAGTTTGGCTGACGGGCAGCCTGGCAGCTTAATAAATACTTCTTTTCATTAGCAGCAAGCGTCTATCCACTGGAAAATCCCATCCATCCTCTCATCCTATTAAACATGCACACTCTAAAACAGGTATGAGTACTTTTTTCAAGCAGAGATGTATTAGGACACATTAGGGGCCCTCATAAGTGCAGATGCATATCTTTGGATCCTGCATAAGGGTGCAAAGTAGTTCCTGGTAGTTAACGATGCAGATTTGTGGGAATTCAGTTGTGCTGGAACAGAATATTTGACCAAGATATTTATTGGTTGGGTTTGTGTTTAGTTTTCAGTTTTAGAATTTGGATATTTGTGCATTTTTTGGGTGGCGTGATGTTGGAGTGGTTAACCCTGTTGTTTCACAGAAAAAGGGTTCCAGGTTCGTCCTTCTGTGTGGAGTTTGCAAGCTCTCCCTGTGTCAGCGTAGGTTTTTTCTGTGCTCTCTGGCTTTCTTCCACAGTCATGCAGGACATGCAGGTCACGTTAACTGCTGACTTTAAATTGCTCGTAGTTGTGAATGTGAGTATGAATAGTTGTATCTGTGTGTCAGTTATGTGATAGTCTGGCGACCCATCCATGGTGTACCCTCGCCTTTGCCCGGTGCCAGCTGGTATAAGCTCCATGTGTGTTTGTTACCATAAGAAAGTCAAGTTTAAGCAGACATGATAATAAACAGCATGGTTTTCTTCTTGACCATTATAGACTTGGATGCAGTACATACACTTTTTATATTTGTATGTTTTTTTCACAGCTCTTGTGAATGAACATAAAAACAACCAAACAAAAAATATATATATATATATATGTTGAGATGAGTTTTTCTGTCACTTTTGGTTGACTTACAAGTTCATTATGTACTTGCATTGTTATGCCATTATTTCATCATTATATCAGTGGCATAAAGTGGTCATAAATTATGGTCAATTATTCTCATATATCATCCAACAAATGTAGTTATTGTGACTATCGACTAAATAATGGACGTTTGGGGATATAATGGGGTGTGTTGCGGAACCATGGAGGAGACAAAAGTCCAAGTTCAGAGTGTGCCTATATTTAATTAATAGATACAAGACTAAGTTTACTATGTTGCTGACGGTCTTAATAGCTTTGCTTCTTTCAGTCATGACAGAATACAGTGTTTTCCTCATTGTTGGCACTAATTTTGCAGAAAAAAGGAAAAAAAAATAGTTTGGATGTAATGATTGAAAGTAAGAGTCTAAGACAACAATACAGTCTAGATTAACCCTCACCAATGTAATCCTTTTTTAAAATCTAATCTGTAGAAGAAGTCATGTCAGAGGGTGTGGTTCTTTATTGTTCTGTAGCCCTCAGCCCCGGCACACTTGTGTATGAGCCATGCCACCAGCCTCTGTTCCCCTTCCCCAGCTCCCTGGAGAGCCCACAACCCAGCCTTTAGACAAAACCTCTCGCCCCCAGCTGCCCTTTTCTATATCGCCTCAGGCCCTGTCTATTATAGAATCAGAAAATATAGATGCTTCTAATGTGTGATCAGCATAATTCATTGCAGTACCAAAATAACTGGAATTAAATCTTGATCCTGTTAATGTGGAAGCTGCGATGTTTTATATGTGATCTTTCACAATGACTGTAGTTGTAATTTTAGAATTCCTCACTTCAACTACATGAGGGAATCCTTGGAAATGATAGTAACCCCTTGAAACCTGGTGTGACATCACCTTTCTGATGCTGCCTTGAGATACTTTTCACGGGTATACTGACACCTTTGAATCCTGAGCAAACTGGTGCCATTTCTTTCAAAAACGTGGGGGAAAAAAGACAATGCAACTTGGTATCAAGTGTCCTACACATTGCAAGAAATTAGTAGCAAATTATTTTTAAAAAAGCTAGGGTTAAATGTATAATTGTGTTTATTTTGTTAAAATTATGTTACAAAATTGTTATACTTTTAAAGCACTTCCCAAGTCTTGTTTTTAAAACTTTCTGTTTATTTATTTAAAATAAAAAATCAGGTAATTTTCCTCTTCTTTTTCCCAATTTCTTGCTCATTTTTTTGGTCATTTCTTTAGTTGCTCATTGCCTTATTCCCATATTTTTTTTGAAAGAAATAAAATGAGTTTGCTCAGGTTTCAAGGGGTTAAAGAAGATGACTGATGACCTTGCATTGGCTGATGCATTGGTGAACCTGCACTGCTGATCTAACGACCATCCATTTATCAATTCAGATAGGAGCTCCCAGTCTGTCTGTTTCACTCCTCTCTACATTTAAGCCCTTGCTTCCTACAAAGCTACATATGTGGGCCCAGTTGCTTGTGGCCAGAAACATAAACCCTCTTCCCCCTAAGCTGTTGCCCCTGACATTCAGCCACGGGCCCCTGGACAGTTGCCTCTCGACCCAGCAGAGCTATGCTAGCGATCTGACTGACTCACAGGTGGAGCATTCCCTTTCTTGAAATGCCTCTGCATTTGTCTGCGGGATTTCGGATGCGAGCTTCGGCTTTAGTTGTCAACTGTCACCGCAACGTAATCCTGAGCGTAACACCATTTGTTTCATTGTTAGTTTTTCAAGATGGAGCTCGAACTAATTAGTTCTGCTAACAAAGACTGAGGATCACCAGTGGTCAATGACTGATCAATATCATTTGCACTATTGTCAAGATAACATTCTGCGAGCTGATTGATCAAACAAACCCCGGCTCGACTGTTTTACTTAGCTGTCAATCGAGCTAATGGATTTGGGATTTACTTGTTTGTACACACAGAGAGCAGGTCCACAGGCTATTGCTAAGTCAGCTTTTCTTTTCTTATTGTCTGCAGGGGTTCGCTGTTGTACTGGGGCACATTCTCAGGTTTATCAGCAGTGAGAGGGATTTTCAGTGTCAGATTAGATCCTGATAGACAGCGGATGGGTTAAATCCCCTTAGGCCACTCAAGAGAAGGGGATCTTTTCCTGCATGGTCTGTCTGGTACTTTTGATTAGCCCATATCTGCAAACCACGTTGTTTAATTTGTCTGTGTATTAATGCTGTTTTACTATTTGGATTTTACAGTAAAGTTTTGAGTCCTATTTTTACCATTTGACATTGCTCCACTGACCTAAACAATCAACTTTATTTTCTTCTTACGCTGCATATTTAATGAATTATGCTCAAAGATATTAGCTCTAGCTCTGTTACTTGCTGAAGGACGTTACTTTCAGTCCATCGTCCGACTTTATTGAATTACTCTGCTTCCTGCTTCTTTAAAGTTTCTTCTACTTTAAGAGGATTCTTGGAGTGTTTACACCGTGGAATCAGCTCACTCGGCACTTCAGATTTTTATGTTGTGATGTTAGTGAAAGTAAAATCCTCTTAAGTCTCCCGCTGATTAATGAAAAGCTGAAGGAAAGTAATAAGGTTGAAGATTAAACCATAATACCTCCAGCGTGAGTCTGCCGGCCACCCAGTATGAAGTCCACTCACTCTGTCTGGGGAAGATAAAGCTGGCCACTGGTTCATTTAAAGCATTACAAGCAAACACATGTAGAGGTACCTTTGTTATGTCAGAATGAATTCACTGGGATACTGTTATCTGCATTTGTACACTATCAAAATGCAGCATGCAAAAACCGACTTAAAACGGTTACCAAATATCTGAATGAACAAATGGTTAAGGTTTTAGAGTCAATCATCAGGGTGCCAACAAAAACTGTTGATTTTTTTTCCTGATGGATTAATATCAAGGGATGCCATTATTGTAAAAGTCTGGGCTGATTCTGATGTTTATTTTTTATTTTATTTTTTCGTTGTTGTTTATTCCCCTTTTTTTTGTCAGGGATCTCCATTATTCTTTCAGTTTATTTAAAATATGACTGAACTGTTTACAAGTCGTTCAGCCCTTTAATACACTATATTTAAATGAGCACAAATTCAACCATACAAATGATGAAATGATCTTTAACATAACAGTCGTTTTAAAAGTAATTGATTCAAAAGGTTTCTTGATACGTATACTATATCATCATTTCCTCTCTAACATCTGTTTTATATGTTGTGAAAAAATAATCAAATTTCGGCTTAAAATAACTGTAGAAACTAACACAGAAGCCCAAACTTTACAACATTACACTGAATACATCATGATGATGTTATCGATTGCCTTTGCCCAATGCTCATTTTTACTGAATAGGACTATAATGTATCATAATTTAACTTAATGCAACCCGTGTTAGCTGTTAGCTCAGGACTTAAATTGCGAACGGCTAACATTAACTTTCACTCCTCCTGCTGTATTAACATGGATTTGTTGTTCACGATGTGGCCTTATCAGGGAAGCAATAGGCTGCGTAACCTGATGCATGGATAGTGAGTTACGGCGTCCTTCTGTCCCAAAGGCATCCTTGGAAAGATTCTGTCCATCCCAGACATGTTTTCTATTGTCTTTTGAGCAACCAGATGCCATTAGCTTCAAGTACTACTTTTTAGCCAGCCCAAAAGTGATGTAACACAACAGGAAAACATCTGGCACTAGCATCAGTGATAGTCAAGGCTCGTTGTGGCTGATACCAAAGTTCAGCTGTTGAATCAATGCATCCCTACTTATAGTGCTTTAAAGTTCTTGACCATGGCTCTCTACTTTGGACTCTTTGGGCAGCATTGTAAACACTGATTACTATTCCTCAGTGGCCCAAAATCACAGATCAGAGTTAAGCTGAGCTTGACTCAAAGAAGAAGACAGTCAAGAAAGAGATGAAGAGTAATGCAAACTATAGCCGTTTTAAGTTCTGATGTGACCAGGACTTTTACATAAGATTGTGACCTTGAATCATTTCCTTAAGGTCCATATGTTACAGATTTGTCACTTCATGATTTGCTGGCAGATATTGATTGCAGTGATTATTGACTTCTTGTCAGCACATTGACTGTTATACTTCACCATCAGGGTTTGAATTTTCTACTGACTGCTGCACAAAGCCTGCAGTGTAGGACATAAACAATAAAGCCATGTTTGTTATTATTTTCCCATTTTCTCAATAGTCTATTGAAAGTGTTTGATCCTATTTCTGCTGTGTCTTCTTAATAGAAACATCTGTGTACCTTATGCTTATGTTTATTATGTTGAAGTTGGTGTATTTTATTAGCAGCAATAACCTCAATAGATTGGGAGTTACAGAATCACATCTTATCAGTGGAAAGCAAAGTCCTCCATTCGTAACCATCCAAAATGATGTAAATGGGATAATCCGCAGTTCTGATGAATTCTGTTGAGTTGCAGGCATCCCACTTCATGTTTAACACTTGCTCAACGGGAAACGCTGATCTCATTCTGTGTGAGATTTATTTGAAAGGTTGGTATTGAACCTGAAAAGTGGCTTTAAATTACCCCGTTCTCTGGCTCACAGAAACTGACGGATAGATGCTTTTCTGCCAAACTATTCCGAGCCTTTGTGATGGGCTGCTCACTCAGTGTTTTATTAGATGAGGAGAGGATAGGAGAGGGATACTGTTCTGTGCCGAATGGTGTAATTTAGTAAAGGACCTTGGCCCGTAGGCAGCGTAGCGGAGAGAACCACAATTCTGTGTGCGTTTGCTCCAAATGCAGCAGCTGCAGCAGAAAGAGGAGGAAATCATTTAGATGGTTTGTTTGACTGGCTTGACCACGGCAGTTGAAAAGTCTGCCTCATTTCTGCAATCCAGTTGGCAGTGAGCCGCAACGAAAACATACGTGCTTATTAACATAAATCCAAGATTATTGACATGAGTAACCTAGAACCCCTGTGGAAATTGTTTTTCTGCTGGATTTGTTCATGGTTTCAATAGGCCAGTATGTGCTGCACAAAGCGTATATAACCAGCCATTTAGGCTTGACTTAAAATTGTTTCTTGCATTTAATTAGTGACTATATTTTTATGCCTAATGGTGCCAATTTTTTAAACATTAAACAATTAGGTGGCATATCTACAAATAGTAATTCATACATTCAATTTTACCCACTTTTTAGGCCGAAAACAAACACAAAAGAAACTACCACGCAAACATGTCTGAGAATCTCGTGCATGTCCACATATTTGATCAATTACTTTTAAAAAAACATATTGATTATTGCAGCACATGAAAATGAACAGCCATTTTGAGTGTGCCATACCCTTTAAATGTGCATGAATTACTTATCTATAGTCAGTGAGGTTGGGGTCAGTCTGCACGCCTCCAGTTTGGCGAAGCAGGCTCGACACTGACGTGAAACCTAAGCAATGCACAGCTGTGGAGGAGTCAGCAACAAAATGTATTTTAGTCACCTAAAAAAAGTCAATATCAGTTTTATTGAGTTTTTCAAAAATTATACCAACAAAGAGACTGAAATAATATATATATATTAAAAAAAGAAAATAAAATAATTAATAACAAAAATACATACATGAAATGGATTAAAAAATATCAGTGTGTGTGTGTATATATATGTGTGTATGTATGTATGTATGTATGTATACGAACCTATATACATACATGCCCATGCACACATACACACGCACATATATATATATGCAGACACAACAGATACATTTTCACTACATATACAGTGTGCACTACATTTAGAATATTTTCACTGCTTTATCTTAATGTCAGACAGTAATGTGCGATGGATAACCGAATCTGTTATATCGCTCTCTTCCAGGCCAGACTCGATTAAAAAAAAAAAATCCTGCTCCTTTAAACTGAGGGCATGCAGACTGACATATGCTGTATATAATACACAGACTATGTATAAGTACCTCACACAACCCCACTTAAAAAAACTGTCCCTTTAATTCTGCAAATAAAGAACCTAAAATTAAAAAGATTATCATGTAGTGTGTGGCTTCTTCATCCACATGTATAGTATGGCACTAAACTGATGAACGCCATCTGGATTAAGATTTATTTAGCAATCGTCAGCAAGCAACGATTGTTTATCATGAATCACTTTCGAAACCACAAATCTCAGTGGGTGGTTTAGACTTTGAGTAATGGCTAATGCACTGAGACCAATCAACAGCGCCTTCACCTACTCATGAAATATGCAATAGGTTCATATTTTTTTTGTTTTTGTTTTTTTTTTTCTACAGCAGACATCTCATTTCCTGTTTAAGGAAAGTAAAATTATTATATTTAGTGTTTCGCTTAGATCTTCTGGATGTAGCTGAAGGAGTGGTCCAGCAGTCTGGGGGGGGGGCAAACCAAACAGAGCGCAGTGTGTCTGGCTGTAGAGAGGGAGTATAAATTTTCACAGTGGTTACAGCACAGCTGACCACACAGTGAGAGATCAGGAGGAAATGACACAAACACAGTAACCGGATCTTTATTGTCCTCAATATGCGACATCTTGACATTTCTGTCTCCTTATGTCAGTCTCATCAAGTCATTCAGTTTCATATTCAGTCAATTTGCATGCTATATGCTACTGCTAATATATAATGCTACTTTTACTGTTATAACTTAATGTTTTTCAGCATTACTTCCTTACTGAAGCAAAAAAACACAGATTGCTACCCTATATGAAGGAAAAGCAATCGATTACAGGAACCCTCTAGAATTCAACTGACAGCAAGTGAAACCTTTTGTCAGATTGTTTTCACTTCTTTAAGAATAACTTTCAATAATATAAACTACAAATCATATTTCATTGACTTTTTCATAAAAAAAAAACATTTGAGATATAGACCATACAATAGTTATCATGCTTTCAAATATTTGTTTTTTTATCTGTGCTTTCTTGTACTCATGCTCCAAGTCTAAATAATCAAACTCTCTGAACTGCACAGTCTATTAATTTTCTTGTTTCAACTTGTTGCATCTCGACAAATACATGATAAATTTTGCATTGTAAGTGTTAGTGAATGGTTCGATGTTCAAGTTAGATGCTAAAAAAATGCTAAATCAAAGTGGCCAACGACTTAATGACCAGTTAGGGTTGGGTACCAGTACTCTTTTTTCCATCCCTGTCATTAAAAAAAAATAAAAGTAATTTCAACTGTGAAACAGTCCAAACTTTTCAATTTCAGCATTGTTATTTATTTAGAATAAAATAAAGAACCTACCCACTTCCCTCCTCCCCACCCAAACACATCTCTGCAACCCCCAGCCTGTTGCAGACTGTCACCAGGAATTAGTGTGAAAACGCCGGTGTGTTTGTTGCAAGGAAGCTGCAACTTGGTAAGCTTCCTCGGTAAGCTTTGCATTTTGCATTACAAATATTGCAGCGATGGTTGTCTGCGTCAAGTGTTGAAAAGTGTAACCACACTCACGACCTCTTTTGGCTCACCATTGCCCTGACTCTGGGACGTGAACGTGCTGCAGGGGTGATGTTGTCTGCTCTTAAGTTGCTGTCTCACCCCGATGCACTCTCATGTACAAAAATTTATTTGACTTAGCATGAATCAGTATTTTGTACCACTGCCGTGATTCAGTCAGTATGCTTAAAAGAGTTTGGTATCCAGCCCTTATAGAAGGTACAGCGGATGATGCTCCCTAGGACATGGGCCCGCAGACCCTGATGTAGCTGCTAGAACTTTCCTAATAACTACTGAACTCTGTTACAAGCTGCTGTGCCAGAATACGCAAAAATAAAAAAAACAAGAACAAAAAACATTGTCGACCACGGCGATGAGGATATGATGAAGAGAATATTCATTTTGCATTTAGTTATTTTTATTTCAAATAATTGAAAACTCCAAATTCATTCCAGTTCAGGTCTGAACCACTTGTGACTTTCCTTTGTAGCAAGGAAGAAAATTCCAAACACAGGAAAACATGTCAAGTTCTTTTAAAGGAAAAGTTCCACATTTTAGGAAATACTCACTTTCCTGGCAAGAGTTATGTCACAGCCAGGTAGCTTAACATAAAGACTGGAAACATAGGAAACAACTAGACTGGCTTTGTCCGATGGGAACAAAATCCACCTAGCAGCACGTGTGAAGCTCACTAGAGTACCCTTACCTTTTGGCAGAGCCAGGCAAGCCATTTTCTCCCAAGTTCATTGTCGTAGAGACATGTATTTGACTGAACTTGACTACACAGTGGCCTCGGTTACAGACAGATGGTAGCTGCTCACTGTGCGTCCATCCCCAGGTGGCACCCCCTCCTTCCACCTTCCCGCCCCCCTCTCTGTTGTTCTGCGTTTACACAAATGATACCTCCCACCAGGTTCAGCCCACAAGCTGCACTCCATGCTTATTATTGTAATATCATGCTTTCACATAAAAGTGGGTGAATGCAATATGAGAAACAGACCAGAAGTTGTTGTTATTGCGTGTGTGTGCGCGCGCGTGTGTGTGTGTGTGTGTGTGTGTGTGTGTGCGCGCACCGGTAGTGGTCTCCATTAGTTGAACAGTAGTCGGATCAAGTCTGCTTGTCCAGCTGCTGAATCACCCCCTAGCAGGCTCAAACACACACACACACACACACACACGCACACACACTTTTGCTCAGGCTTTCATTCCTGATCCTAAAAAAACAATACCTTTAACCCTTGACTAGCCGAAATGAAATCCATTTTCCCAGGATTGAGAATCAGTTTACAAAAATGTTCTTAATTTGAATGTCTAACTGGTTTTCACAAAGCGGGTTATCCTATACCCCCTCTACACAAACACACACACACACACACACACACACACACACACACACACACACCATGGCCTTCAGGCTTTGTGTCCCATCTAAATGGATCTTCCTCTCCCCCTCTTCATACAGAGGCATGTCTCGATAGGCCATGTCCGTCTGCCTCTCTCTCCTCCCTCTGTCCCTCCCTCCTGTCGTTCTTTGCATCTTTTCTTTTTCTGGGGTCCACAGTTTGACCCCAGTTGCCCTTGACACATGCATTTCTATAGCTTCAGCCAATCAATACAGACTCATATGGCCCGGTGTCAGATGTTGGGTCCACTAATTGAAACCAACAACAACTCACGGTGAGCGAGAATGGGCATTTTTTTGTGCGTGCATGTGTGTGTTGATGAATGAGGAGAGCGGAGGATCTGCCACATTCACATGGTGATCACCCGGTCATTCAGCTATTGTTGAGGCTGCGGTTTTTGCAAGATTAGCGAGAAAAATTGTAGCGCAATCGTGACAGCTGTATGACAGCAAGATGAATGTAGGTTGAGAATTATAGATTCAGAAACAAAAGTATTAGCATCTTACTTGAAGGACAAGGGTAGCGGTTATCCGTTCCTACTGAAGATGTAAATCTTAAAAAAACAGGCTACAAATATATTGTGTCATTTAAAACAAAAAAGCTAAGCAAACTCCTAAACAGCAAAGAGGCAGCCCTGCTTATATTTTAGTTTTTCTTCCTTTTTGTTTTAATTTGCCTTTAGGGACTGCTCTTTATTTATTTTTATCAGAAGGGACATGGCTTGAGTGTGACGTTATTACGTATTCATTTATATAGTTATTATATTATATATTTATATTGACACTTAATGTTGGTATTGGAGCTAGAGCAACAAGCAAACAGCACTGGAGTGAGAGTTACCATCAAACCAAACTGCTATTTTTTTACAAATCCTTCTTAGAAACATGTGCATAATGACCGTTTTCGCAAATAAATTGCGAGAATATCAGTTACTGCTAAGGTGGCCATTATTAGATTTTAAAAACATACTCTTTGATATTTAAAAGTTAAAGCTAAAAGTTGAAAATGAAATCTTGAAACCAAAAAATTAGCTTTGTTTTTTTCTTTCACAATTGCCATGCAATCAGGAGGGAAATTTGAAAATCTGGAAATCTTTTGTAGTTTTTGGTGATTCTAAATGATTTGATTATGGCAATTTTTAAAGAAAACAAGCCTTTCACATCCACAGTTTAGGGTTCAGAAATGTTTTATACTTTTATATACCTCCCTTTGGTCCCTTCCCAGTGCTTACAAATTAAATGACATTCCTGCCCTCAGAAATAACAAACTGTCCATTTTTGTATAAATCAGTGTCTGAGTTTCAGGTGTGAAGCAATTAGGGCATAGAGAAAGACTGCATGAGAAAGGCGTAATTCATGCTATCCATATATAGCAGTACAAATCCAGTTTATATCATCATGCAGTTGGTTCAGACAGTTTATTGCCTTAAATGGTGTGATATGCTCTTATTATTCATGAATACACGAGGCACTTGAATAAGTTATATGAGAGAACTCTTTCACTCAGAGGACTATAACACATGTTGGTTGTGCTGCATTAGCCAGCTGCACTTGTAAGCGAGTCTGTAGACAAAAGAGGATGCAAATGGGCGATAAAGAAGAAGCTCTTTTAGCTTTTCGCTTTTCTCTGTGTGACCAAGCAGGTGACAACAGCACGGTGCATCTGTTGCTCTGTCGAACATGGGGGAAAAAAAAGCGCAGAGCACGCTTTAAAGTGTGGATTATAAATTATTTACCCGGACAGTAATGTTTCTTAGGGTATCTTCAGCATCAAGACTCCTGCAAACCACTTGCACACTTTAATCTTGAATGAGAAGAAAATATTGTAAGCCTGGTTTTGTTGAGAAAAGAAGGGGCTGGGTTGCCACTTTCAAAGCTACTGTAATTAATCCCAAGCATCAGTCAGAGTATTCTCATTAATAATGCATTTCTAAGCAGCAGCGCTGACATAGGGAGTGGATTCAAGTCTTTATTCAAAGATTCAGCAACAATGCCAGGCAACCCTCGGAGCCAATCTGCTTCACTCAGAAAGCCAGCAACCAAAAGGCATGCCTCACATTCAGCCATGCTTGGGGTTTGAATCGACAAGAGGGTCAGGTTGCATGGAAATTAGAGTATATTTCGAGGTAAATATATGCCAGTCCATAATCTCTTTTTCATTACAAAATGTAAATACAGCATTCAGTTATAAAGAGTTAAAGAAAGGTAAAGTTATTTCCTGAAATTGTTGTTACTCATTCCATTATTAATTTCTCGAAACAATACAGAATTATTTCTTTTGCAAGCCTGACTTGCTGTCTGTTCCGAATTCAACACTCACACAGTTTAAATCATGTTTAGAGCTGTCCCGACTCAGAATTCTATCAGTCCAATTGGATTTGTCTGTGTAATATGAATATACGACGACTATGTTTAGAGTTTGAAAGTTTTACAATCTAAACAGGGTTTGGCTTGACGTTACTGCATTAAACAGGACATTTAGCCCTCTGAGCTAATGTGTGCTATATTCCCTAATCATGGATCGAAAAGGTGCAACAACATCTTTCGCTGACACTAGGTATCAAACAAAAGCTGGAGACTGTATGGTATTAAGTTGATGTGATCTCTAAATTTACCTCCTTTAAGCAAAAGGCTGAAGAGAAAGTTATCTCAGCCTGACCTTGGACTTGAACGTTCCCAGATGTACACTGCACAGTGACCGACAAAATAAAAGAGAAAACAACAAACGACTGCTTAACTTGAAGAAAGTTGAGTAAGGGGTCTCCAACTGATGATTTGAATATTTGACTTTCAGGGGGCAGCCCTACTCAGGTGTTTTTGTTTCGGTTCAAATACACCAGCCACCGAAAACGTTACGAACATCCATGATACACTGATGAATAATTAGCTCCACAGCCAGACAATTAATCAAGCTATCACTGCTTTTAAGTCAGACTGCATTTGTGTAGCTATACCTAGAAAGGGTTAAGCCTATCACTAAAACTGAGCAGTAAGATGCTTTGCAGTAGTTCTCAGCTCTTTCATAGTACTTTAGTAAAAGTAGCAATACGACATTATAAAAACAATTCAAGTAAAACTTCTGTTTTCAAAATAATAACTAAGTGTTATTAACAAAAAGTACTTAAAGAATCAAAATTAAAAGTACCTGGTACTAGGAAAAATTGGCCCCTGTGATTGATATATAATTAAAACATTCATTATGAAATTGTCAATACTGATGATTTATCAGAAATATATATTTATTTTTATTGTATTGATATACATTTTTGCTTTTTCTTTGCATGATTTTTTTATTACAGTCATTCAGCTGTATTCTACGACTAACCAAGAAAAGAAAAGTCATTGCCATCATGTTATGGGCTTGCTTTATTTATCTAGAAATTTAAAAAAATTCGATTTTCTGTCAATTCGATTAAAGGTTAATTTTTCCCATTCAAAATGGTATCAGATATTGATATTGTATACACTACAGTGATGCAGTTTGAACTTCTTCATATGCTGTTAGGTAGTTTAGTCCATTGGCTCCCAAACAGGGTTTCATGTGCAACTACAAAGGGTCAAAAAAATGAGTTTGGTAGGTCATGAGATGGTAAGTCGAGTCGGAAAGTGAAAACAAAAAAAAAGTTCTGAAGTTAACTAAAGCTAATTTGAATTTCGGACTGCAAACAAGTCATGAGTTTGATTTCCATTCAAATGTAGTGCAAATCTTAACCAAATTTTCAGAAAATCTGTGACAGAAATGCAAATTTATGCACCTTTCCATCCACCACTGTTTTGCGATTAAAAAGAGGTGGATGAAAATGTATAGACATCTAAAAATGTGACAAAGGGCCCAAAGAAGTCTATTTATGCAAGCCACAAAGGTTGATAATTGAGTTAACTTGATAGGCTTTAAACTGTCTTATGGCCACAGTGGTTGACAGTGAAAGCTGTGACTTGAGCTGCTGTGTCTACAGTCCTCACAAAGAAGCTGTTGCTAAGACGAACGAGCGTGATGACAAAAACATCCAAAAATAGACGGTTAAAATATTTACAGATTGCAGCTTGTACGCTATGTCACTGTGAGGGCAGTGGTTTGTGTGTATGTGTGTGTACCTAAGAATTACGCTGCAGTCCGTGTGGATCGGTTTGAGATACTGTTTGTCTTTCGCTGGTCTGAGCACAGCCAAAACCATGCGGCCCGGCAGCAGGGTCTCCGTGGAGCTGCAGCGGTCTGGCTTTGATCGCGGCTGTTTGCTTCCACAGCGGCCTCTCTCAGGTTTGGATACAGTGAACCGAATCTGGCTTTTTATGTGGCCTTTTGTTCGGCCTGGGTTTTGTTTCTGTTTGGTCAATTTCAATGTTTTTTCTGTTCATTTCTGTTCTCGCTGTTGTTCCATTTGGCTTCCCCCGTCCGTCTTTTTCTTTCTTTCTCATTATCACACACACACACACACACACACACACACACACACACACACACACACACGCATACATTTCTTTGTATTTCTTTCCCCCTCAGCCCGTTTCTTTTTTTTTTTACCCACTTCTCCCTTGGTTAAACCCTTCAGTTTGATCAATCATTGATGATCCCAGGTGTCCTAAGACCTCAGGGGAAATCCTGATTGGCTACATCCCCACACCCACCCTGCAATACACACACACACACCTTCCACCCCCCCCTCACACCCCCCCCCTACTTTATAAAGATCAAAATTAAACCTTACACTTTGCCCTCTCCCCAGTGTGTCTCTCACTCCCCCCTTTTTTTCCGTTTCTTATCTCGCTCTCTCCTCTCGCTCCCCACTGGACATAGGAGAGCCGGCTTCAATTAAAGACGCAGTGGGGTTCCCTAAGCCATTAGCCATATTAGTGTTGGGTCCATGCCCGTGCCCCTTCTTGAACAAAGACCTCTGGATGCTTCGTGGAGCCGTTTCGGTTGGCATTTGTCTAGATTTGCTGATTTACAGCCGCACACCCTCATGAAGACGCGGTCGGCGGCGGCTGCGCGGCCGTCTCATAATGTAGCACATAGTCTTAATTTCATTTAACTTCCAGGTGAATATTACCACAGCTCATTCCCACATCACCCCAATGACATTGTTGCGTATTGATTAAAAAAGATGACAACTGACTGAAAAGAGCGACTACATGTGATTAATGACATCCAGAATCCTGTCCCGGCCTTCTTGGGGGGTTTTATCGTATGCTTAACCTTTGGCAATGATTCCTTTGTCCCCAGATCACAATCACACACCTCAGACCTTCAACACAGCCAGGCTCCACTCATCAATCATCTTTGATTTTCTGCCAGAGATTCAGATACTGGGGTAATGTCTGCGAGCAGGGACACTGTGTGTGTGCGTGCACGGTCATTGCGCGTACGTCCGGCGCTCACGTGCACTGTCCCGGGCAAGATGGAGAGAGCGCAGTCTATTAAGCATTTGACAATTGAAGACCTCCCACTCTAAAAGACCTGCTCAGATTGTCCTCACTCCCAATCTCAGGAAGCTAAGGGGTGAGAGGGGGGCGGGGGGACAAAGGCGTGTCTCCAAGGGGCGTCCATTTTCTTTCTAATGAAGCTGTCCGTCACACGGCTTGTTGACAGAAGGCCAGGATATCACTCCCACCTGCCTGCACTTCAAAACCACCAGTTTGGGAGCTAAACGATCCGAGGTCATTTTGAATCTAAATACAGAGAGGAAACAGGAATAGATCAAAATATTATGATTGGAGCCTGCAATATTCATTCAGTCTCCAGTACATGTGCTGTTTCACTGGTCTCTCACCAATGGAGTATTTTCCACAGCAGCACAACTAGGATACATTCTGCTACAGGAAGAATTGTCAATAGTCCTAGGTAATTAATTTGCAACATAACAGAAATCCAGTGAACATTTGAATTAGATTGATGCTTTTTCATTGTTTTCCAGTTATGTTTTACAAAATCAGTGGGTACTGCACCCTCGAATTCTTGCAAATAGTGCTGGACAATAATTCATCATATATCTATGGTGATATAAGACTAGATATTGTTTCAGATTTTGGATATTGTAATATCGTGTAAGTGTTGTGTCTTCCTGGTTTTAAAGGCAACATTAAAGTGAGCTGATCTTATTTTCTTAACTTACCAGCCTGCTCTAGATGTTGAATTTTTTGCCTTTACCCATCTAGTTATTATATCCACACTACTGATGGTTATTTTTCAAAAATTTAATTGTGTAATTATTCTGTAAAAGCACAAATTGTCAACCTTTTTCTATACTTTACTTTCTCTTTAATAACAAAACATGAATTTTTGAACAAGCTGCATGGTTGACATAGCAGACAAAAACCTCTATGCTCCTCTGCTCATTACAAATCACACACAGAGTGAATCTTCTAATGCTAGTTTGTGCTCTTCGAGCTTTCTGGCACTTCCGCCTCCTATCTGAAGTTGAAACCAACGGCTCTGTGGCGCTCTGTTGAAGGCTTCGGATCTTCGTGGCTGGCTTCCAGGCTTGTGGCACTTAATGGTAGTTCCGCTTCTTGTCTAAACCAATTGTTCTCACCCAGATGGGCTCTCTGACATTTGGCAAAAATGAATTTCAGGTGAATCACAACTTTGTAGTACCGACATAATGGAATCGGCACCCTTAAAAGTCATGAGTTCCGTACCCAACCAGACTCTTTAAGTCTAATTCAAAACTTTGTTTTGTATTGTTTGATAGTGTGTGTAATGCTTTTTTAGTCCAAGTTCTATTAATTATTGGCAACAAAATCTTTATGTCCAATTTTTATTTTGTCATCATCAGTGTTATCAAAATTTGATGTTTCACTCGACTTGTGAGCAAATGCACCCTATGACACGTCCCCGTATCAACCCAGCTCAATCAATTCTATAGATTCCTTGCTACTGAGATAGCGGTTTCCTGCTGGCTCGTGTTAGCGTCTATGGAAGCATTATAATTAGAAAGCTGTTTAAGCAGCTCTTTCTACCTTATGTAAGGACCACACTGGGACCAGGAAGTACCCTCCAGTAGTTACCCAATGAGCAAAAAACCCCTTTAGGACTGTGGAGCGCGATCTGGAATGAAATGTGAATTAGGAACGCCTGTCACTGGTCCCTTTTTAGGGATTCAGTGGGATTATGTCTGCATGGGTGCCCTGGCTGCAGATGAAACACGTCTGGGATGAAAGTAGGCAGTCTTTGCATGCATGCACACCGAGTCGACCAGCCACGCTAGTGAGGTATTAAGGCCAAGCGTTGTTGTATTGTTTTTCTTGTGGTTTAGCAGTCAGGTAGCCCCCGACAACCAAGGAGTAGAAACAAATACTGACAAAAGCAGAGGTTGCTTTCAGAAAGGCCTCACTGCCACAGAGAGATACTAAACCAACAGCACACTTTAGCTTCCAAAAGAGTCACCGTTGTGTTTTATATTCATCCTAAGACATCCTACAATAAATGCTATTCGAACATTATTTCAGGGCCAATCCATATACACAGACACTTTTAAGATTGCAGACACCCACATTGATATTTGATTATTGACCAGGCAGACAGAACAGTCAGCGTATTAGTAGAGCTGACCCTTAAACAGCTCTTTCATTAAGTTGCAAATAGGATAGCAAGTCACCTTTCCCAATTGACTGCAACCAGAAATTTTCATTATTTCTGTATGCATTATAAAAAAAAAAAAAAGAAAAATCTTAATTTCTCATGGAGTATGTAACAATTTGTACATTTATTTACAGGCAGTGACTTACATGTATTTCAACAGTCCATGAAACTTTGCTGATAATGAAACAGTTGGCCATTCATGGTCATGAAAAATGGAAAATACTAACAATAATCCCATTATCATTATATGTCAAATTTCAGTTTTGCATTAAAGAGATACATGGTAGAGCAGTGGTTCTCAGCCAGGGATCTGCAGACCCCCAGGGGTCATTAAAGGAGTTCCGGGGGTCCCCAGAAAAATGGGCAATAATTTATATTCTGTATTTTATTCACTACAGTAGTGAGTCCACTGTGGTAAGAGGTAAAAAAGTGACTCATCTGATCATTTTTTGTTTCCTGCATCTCCTTAACGCTAGTTAACAAATACAGAATTCTGAGTTTACTCATTTTAATCACAAATGACAACCCAAATCTCTATGTGTGAAAGGAAATTGTTTTCATATCAGAAAATGGCTTTTGTGTAGGAATCATTCATACATTGAGGTTACATCTGAACCTCCAACCAACAGATTCAGTTGCTTGGTAAAAGAAATTTTGTGAAGACAGCTACAGTTATCAAGACTAAAGTCACCTTCATAATTAAAAGCCAACAAAGAGATACATTTCTGTAGCAAGGCCAACATAAAATGTTACATACTATTACATAGCTGTCAAGGACAAAAACGCCATTCAGGATTGTTTTTGAAGTTTTCGCAAATCCAACAGTTCTCTCCAACTACTGAATCCACCAAGGTTGACTTGTATATTCAACTTTGCCCTGTCTCTGTCGCTCTTAGCATTTCTTTTGTTCTTTGATTGATTCTTTTCTATTTTGTCTTTGCTGTTCTTGCCCCATTATCAGCAATAACCACAAAATATAATGCAAAAGAATCAATTCTCTAAAAAACAAAAAAAACAAAACAAAAAAAAAAAATCACTCCCCCTGCTTCCTTTTAATTGGCTAACATACTACTCACTACAAAACTTTGCCTGGGAAAGTATAAACAAGGGCTTTTCCAGTTTGAGTCATAAATAAATTTGTCTGATTTGGTGGGAATCAGACTTGGGGACAGGCGTTAAGAATAACTATATAGGAATAGCCAGTCCTCTTGTTGATGGTCTTGTATGTTTATGTAGGTTACATAGTGACGTCAGTATTCACTTGAAGTTGTTTCATAATTAGTTACAAACTCCTTGTAGCTGCTGTAGGCAATGATGTAATGATATAATGTGGCAGCATTTATCCCACCCAGGCGTGCAGGGACAACAGCCGCAAAGAATCCCTGACTAAACATTTAGAAAATGCATGGCATCCAGATAGGCGCCTGAGATACCAGGCACGGTGGACAGAGGGGGAGAGAAGGAGGGACAGGCGAGAGGGTTTGTCGGGAAGGGTGAGACAGAAGGGGACGACTGCCTCCACTTAGCATGCTATGAGTCAAAGGTTCGCCAGGGGGTCATGAGCTGCAAACTCATTCATGAATAAAACAAATCATGTTCTCAGATTCTTGTTCCAAACTCAAACATCCAGCAATAAGTTCCCCTGGGAATACACAGGGCTTTTTTTTTTAGGCTTATTCTGTGGGCTTTGAGAGCGCCGCATGTTTCATAAGCATGAAAGTTATTAAAGTGGAGGATGGGCAGAAAGCAGACCAGATTTTCTACCCCGAGTCCAGGAATATTAAGCAATAATGCTCTGGTTCACTATTGTACGTCTTTGGGTTGGACATGGCTTTTTTTTTCATCACGGACTGCGTAATTCAATAAAAGAGCAGAAAATCAGACTTGATGTTTCGCAGAGCTCTCTGAATCATAAAATGTGCCCACTCAAAAAAAAAAAAAAGCTAAAAAGCATCTCTGGCCGAAACAAGGGACAGAGAAGCACAAGTGCTGTTAGACCACAGACAGTGTGACAAGCTGATTAGAATGCCCACAGACTGGGAGAGCTGGACCTCCACTCTCTATTCACTCGACCCAGGCACGTCGTCAGGACAACGCAGGACGACAAAGGCCTTTCTTAGGCTATTGAGTGCTGTGAAAGAAGAGGCGGCCGTGTGTGTATGTGTGTGTGTGTGCGTGTGTGTGTGTGTGACTTGGAGTGGAGATGTGGCTGTACAAGCCGTAGGTGGTAATGTATGCAGACCATCCACAAACAAATGAATACGCATGCACGTCCCACTGCCACCTCCTTAGCATTCTGCCACACAATGACCATACCAGCGTCCTCCATGACGTGATGCTTCATCCAAGCATATGGCAGGGGGAAATTCAAACCCCAAACTGGCCACGGACAGACAAGCTATTTGAGCTCGCTTTGTCTTTTTGTAGAGAAAATGCAAATGCCTTTGTCTGTTCATTTTTTCAGTCATTTTTTCACTCTTTGCTACAGTAGTATCTTTGGAAATGAGCAGGGTAGATTGAGTGTATTTGATTGTAGCTTTAACCTCAATCAGTATCTGAAATATTTCCCCCAAAACAAGGATAATATCTCCAATGTGTTAGTTGAAAAAGATAAGTAATAGCACTACTGACCAGCAGTTCTGGTATGTTGGACCCTTAAACCCTGTTTTCAGACACTAGGTGTAGGTTTTTGTAAAAATAAATAAATGAATAAAACTAAAAGACTTAAGTTGAAAAGTTCTGGTCTATCCATGTGTGAGTAAGGGATTTTTAACCATAACTGGAGATTTCTTTTTAGACAGCCAGCCCATAACATGGGCCTTTACACAGAGTTATCTGGGACAGACTTGTTTTTATTCTTATGTGACCAATTAAAATTTTGTTTAATTCATACAAAAAAAACTGTCATAATGCCAACTGTAAAACAAGTTGATGTTTTTCAAAGTGTCATGTGTTGGACTTTTTCTTAGCTGGGTACATTGACCTCCACAATGTCCTTGTGCTTTGCTAAGCTTTTTTAATAAGTAATACCTAAATATGCTTTTTTTTATTGTTACTTGAATATTAAAAGGGACAGTTCAGCCCCCCAGTTCAAAAATACATATTTTTCCTCTTACCTGTGGTGGTATTTATTAATCTAGATTGTTTTGGTATGAATTGCAAAGTGTTGGTATCAGTAGTAGAGATATCTACCTTCCCCTTGATATAATGGAAGTAGACGGCACTCGGGTTGTGGTGCTCAAAGTGGCAAAAAATGCATTTGAAAACTCAACAGCAATGTTTCTTTCAAGAAGTCATGACCCACTTAAGATAATCCATATAACTTGTTGCAAGTAGTTTCACGTCGGAACTATTTTCTTTGTGCAGTACACCCGCCAACCCTACCACTGTGCAAATATTGAGAAATGCAATTTCAAGCCAAGTTGTCCAAACTCTGCAGCCATACTGAAGAGCATGTGGGTATACATTAATGATTTATTACATAAGCCAGCCATGTGTTCCTATACAAGCAAATTTTTAATAGATAAGCTCACCACAGCCACCTTTATGATATAGGCTATCCATTTAATAAGATAGAAAACTGGGGAAAAAACTAAAATGTATTTTATTTGTCTTTTCAGTCACCTGTCTTTCAGTTAAATGTTTGCCAAATTTGGCCTCTTTAGGCTATTGTACAAGTCTCGGTGCTGCTTTTTGTTAATGGCTTTGGACAGTGATAGCATGTATCAATAAACTCAGGTGAAAAGGTGGAAGTGAATGGGCACCAGGTGATCTACCATCCTGCCAGCGATTGTGCAGGCGCTGGAGATAAACTGAACCACCTACATGCCGCAGCAACAGGATATTGGTAACTGTAATATCCTTTGATTAACAGAGAATCCTTGACAGTGCCATTAGACTGGGTAACCCTTTTTCTATCTGGCAGTGTGACAAAGCAGAGGATTCCAGTGAAAGAGAGGAGAGGAGGCGCGTGCTTCAGGGTTCATTAGGACAGGTGTGACGATGTGATTGTTAGGTACTGTCCTGGTCCCGCTGTGGATCACTACTATAGGCAGTGAAAAAGCAGCTGCAGAGCGGAGTCCCTGCCCGTGCTGCAGGAGGAGCAACCATGTGGCTGTCTTAATGAGGTGGGGATGTGTGGACGGCTAAATCAATCCACAACCAGAAACCATGAATTACCAGAACCGTCCAGAAACATGCTGAAGTGCAGTGCACAAGTTTGAAGAGGTGATGAGATCACATTTCACTGGAGCTTGTATAATTTCATTATGACAAATAAGTAACTGACTGATTGATCTCTAAATATGTATCCCTTCCACATAATGCTTTCTATTAAAGGATGCTGTATTCCTTTTGTACAGGTTATCCTAGCTATCCTGGAAAAAACAAACAAACAAAAAGACTCAGGGGCCCTTTACATAGCAATGGAGTGGTGAAGGGATGATGTATTTTAGTTGGCCAACCAGGAAGTAAGCTTCGCACTGGTTCATCGTCAAAAACCTTACAGGATTTTTGAATGGGATTTTAGGCAAAAATCGGCATTAGCAAAAATAAGCTCTGTGAGGAACACAAGTTTATGAGACTTAAACGTTTTGTGCAGCATGATAATCTTTACAGATGAGCACCACTTTTGTGTATTTTGAAGCATAAATGAAATTGCCAGAAGCAAAAAGTTATTGTTAGGCTATACACGAACTACATCGCGGTTGCACGACTTAAACGTCACAACAACAAGTTCGAGTGCGAGTCTGTAAAAGGTGGTCAGGTGGGTTTAATGAGTTTCTCTGTCCGTTGAGATGATGTCTAACATCCCCGACAACCACTGTAGTCCCATTTAGCCACTTGTTAGTAACTGCCTTTTAAAAGACGAGTAAAACCTTAAAAGTTCAAAAATTGGGTTTATACGGATGTATTTTATGTTGCAGAACAAAATGAGTAAATATCTTTATCCTGTGTTAACCACAGACCTTATTTAAGGCATTTTACTGAAAACCCATTTAAAAAACCCATAGACTACAATAACACGAGGAAAACGGGAGAGCAAAAAGGCTGTTGGACTTCGGCGTTTTAGGATTCATTACTTCACCACTCTATAGTTTTTGCACAAAACATTTTTGTTGCAATTTGGCCTGTCTTTCACAAGACAGTGGTGTTTTGGGGGCCTGAAAACAAAAAACTGTTGAAACTGGGTTCCAGTGTGAGTTGTTTGAAATGCAACCCCTTCTGTTGCCATGCAAACTGGCAATACGCAGATCTTGTGAGAATAGTGACGTCATGTCCGCAGTTTGCGCATGCGCGTTGGGTTCTTCTATAGTGTGTCATAACAAAGTAACACTGCCAACTACTGGCCTGGCATGCATACTACAGCATTTTTGGTTGTTCACAATGTTATCTTATAGACGGATTTTTTAAAAATGCTAAGGAAAGACTTTAGTAGGGCCTTTCTCGTCTAAATGTGGGCTTAAAGCATGACATTGCTCAGTAAGCAAAGATACTGTAGGCTAGTTTACTCCAAGATATTTTTGTGTGAGAGTGAGAGTTTAAGTTCTCAGTCTGTTATGTTTTTGCTTTGTCATCCATTCCTCCCTTTTTCTCACATTGTCATTCATTGTGGTCGACTGGCTGACTCTCCTACGGGAGGCCACAGAGTTGAGGTCTGTAATTGTGGCAGCATTTGTTGGCTGCTGCCTGCGCTGCTGTGCTCCAACCCTGTCAGCAGAGGCTCTTTCTAAGGATCTGACCACCGGCCACTTAACGCGCTCTGTCTTACACACACACACACACACACACACACACACACACACACATAATGAAAGCTTACAACCAGCACACACTCACAAACTCAGATTCATTTTTCACTATTATTATCATCTTTTTATTATATGGTCCTATTTTAAGTTTTGAGGTAGGTTAGGCTGTGAGAAACATGTATTCACATTAAACTATATTCAAACATGCACTTTTAGATTTATAACAGACATGCTTATTAAGTGACCATATTTTACTGCACTCCAGGGCCACTTGGGTCCCACAACCGTTTGCCTGTCCCTGGTTAAAAAGTTAAAATGGGCCTCAGCTGCTTTTGTCAATCATTCTCTCTCTCTCTCTGTCTCTCTCTGTCTCTCTCTCTCTCTCACTCCTCGTCTACCGTCTGCTTCCTCCTGACTGACTGCTCTTTGATCCTCCAGCCTGTTGATGTTGAACGAAAGAATTACAGCACCGTCAGTTCCAGTTTGTCATATTTCTGTGACCGCACTCGTCTCCTCTCCCTCCCACCTAGTCAAGAGATAAAGGTCAAGGTCATAAGGTCAAAGACTTTTAATTTCTGCCTGCTCTGCTCGCTCAGATAACAATTCGTATCAAGTTAACAATGTCAATATTAATTTTCACATGGCATCATCATTTTAAAATAGATTATCAGTCATGTAAACATTTGTAGGATTTGAAAATATGTGGCAAAAAATAAATGAATAAATTTGACATTATGAAATAAGTAATCAGAGAAGAATACTTGAATTGTGAAATACTTTAATAAAATAAAATTCAACCATTGTTATGGAATGTTATTTCATCGCTCTGGTTCATGTTTCTGGAGGCCATGTTTATTCAAAAAGCACTTTTAATGTTCCACTTCATAATGGCATTTTAATGCCTCTGTGCTGGTGATAACAGACGCCGCAGGTATCATGCTTTTGGGTTGTCTGTCCGTCATTCCCATCCTTGTGAGTACTATTTCTCAAGAATGCTCACGTGGAGAGCTTGGACTTACACTCAACAATGAACTTATTAGATTGGTGGCCATAGGTCAAGTTCACTGTGACCTCGTCTGTCTCACTCTCATGAATGGGATATCTCAAGAAGGCCTGAGGGATTTTTTTCAAATTTGGCATAAATGTCCACTTGGATTTTAAGATTAACTGATTAGATTCTGGTGGTCAGAGGTCAAGGTCACCATGACCTTGCTTCCATCTCATTCTCATAAACACGGTGGGTAGCTCAGTTGATAGAATACGCCCCCCATACTTAGATGCTATGTGTCCTCATTGCAGCGGTCTAAGGTTCGAATCCGGCCGGCAGTCCTTTGGTGCATGTCATCTCCCTTTCCTGTCATCTCTCTCATCTGTTCTGTCAAATAAAAGCCCCCAAAATAAAACAAAATAACAAAAAGAAGCTCAAATTTGGCACAAATGTCCCCTTGGACTCAACAATGTAACTGATTAGAATTTTGTGGTCAAAGGTCACTCTGACCTCATGAAACATCTTTTTGGCCATAACTCAAGAATGCATAATTGACATAATATAATTCACAGATGACTGAAAGATGCTGAAATGGATCAAATGATGAAGTGGATTTATATATCCAAATCCTCAGAGGTCATCTTTACTGTGACATCATAAAGTTTTGCAAAAACATTTTTCTGGCCACTATTCAACGTCATAACTGACATAAAGGAACAGATGGGGAGACAATAGGTCAGATACAGAATTGGTGACACAAATCTTGATTGTCAGCCTTTAAATTCTGCTGATCTTCTCTGCTGCTCAATGAAAGTGTGTGTGTGTGAAGCATCCACGTTTTGACATACATGGACGTAAACATTAAGTGTAACTTGAGATGTTTGCAAAGCCACACAACTGCCAGCCAGTAACTCTAATTCCTAATGACACTTCTGACTTATTTAATTATTTAATGTTGAACAGTTTGGAGTATATAAAGCTTAAGTTTAAAGTATATTATTTGATTTCTTTTTCACATATTAATGAAGTCGTTTTATAAATGGCCTATTTGGCCTCCATTGATAATGCACTTAGTAAAAATGAGCTTGTGTGTTGAATGTTGGTCATGTCTAGAACAGGGATTATAAAAGATCATCAGTGATAGATAGTGACACATAGACATAGAAGTCAATTGGTCTTACAGTGAATCACAGGTCGTGCGTGTCAGGCTGCACCAAGCAGCTAGTCTTAACACCTGCCTTTCCCAGGGAGAGCGTTACTGTCTCCAGGGTGAAAAGATCCTGTCATAAAACGGGCTGAGCGAGTGTGTGAGTGTGTGCACATGAAAAAGTGTGTTATGTAGATGTGTGTGTGTGTGTGTGTGTGTGTGTGTGTGTGTGTGTGTGGACTCTCTTTCCAAGGGAAGTGGCTTTTATCCTGTGTCCGTTCAGTGCAGCCACTTGGTCGAAGAGCCGTGAAAGGGACACTATTCCCTCCCGCAGCAGACAGAGAGCCCCTTCAGCGCACCGGAGGGGCAGAGAGAGAGACCCTCTGTGTCTGCATGTGAACTGAGGGGAGAGAGATGGCCATTGACCCCAAAGAAGGCGACGGAAATGGAGAGGGGCCAAGCATGTGTACATCTGCCTCTCATAATATTAG
Organism: Plectropomus leopardus; assembly: GCF_008729295.1. Taxonomy (NCBI): domain Eukaryota; kingdom Metazoa; phylum Chordata; class Actinopteri; order Perciformes; family Serranidae; genus Plectropomus; species Plectropomus leopardus. The sequence continues at coordinate 8,012,227 of NC_056470.1, read as the reverse complement.
TGCTTTCACTGATCTAACCATCTTAGTAGAGATACACAATGAGCAACTGCACTGTATGTGGATGTAAATGTGGATTGGAAGTGACGCAAAGGGTGCGATCGCACCTCCAGTTTGTTGTGTGTGGTCTCAACCAGAGTGGAAAAGTGGAATTGGTTGCTCATTGTTTGTTTTGTTTCTCACTGACAGTAACAGTTGTGTTCACACTCACTGAGGCTTGTTTATTGGAGTTTTGGTCACCTGTTGTCCAATAAGGCTAGAGATGTCATTGGCAGAAAGGGGTCCGAGTATGATGGGCTTGTCAGTTTTCTTTTTTTGGTTCTCACACCACATGAAAAAGTAGCTCAACATAAGCATCAGTGCAGAGAACCCTCAGGGCTTGGTCAAACAAAGTGGCAGCCTGTTATATCGCCGCAGCAGTTTGTCAGTCCCGGGGTGTAGAACTGCTGTGTCGATCCATTCACAGCTGATCAGGTCACACTGATGGATAAGAGGTGCAGCCTTTTGGAAGTTAAAGTCAGCTTTTAGATCCAGCAGAATGAATGGTTAAGTTTAACTTTCAATGCACCTGATGTCATTGTTGGCAGTCAATTGATGTAAGTGTGTTATGCGAGCAATAATGGAAATGAGGGATTTCTGGGAGGTGACAGTCATTTTTCACAGAGGAATTGTGGATTTAAAACTTTTGAAGTGTTGCAATAACACCTCTAGTAACGCCTGCTGCATCATGCCTGAGGGAGCTTTCTACTGCAAGCACATAGCATCATGTGACCTATAAAAGCCAAACTAAAGTGTTTCCATTGCAGTTTTGCAAAATATGGCTTCTTCAAATCAGTTTTGTTTTCGAAATTGATGTATTTTCATTATCCATTATTCCAGATTTTATATTTGCAATTTCAATTTGTGCAATTTGAGGGTTAATGGAAAACAGTGTGTTTACATTTCTCATTTACTTTGTGATATAGAGACATGGTAGGCTATGCACATACTTATAGATCTGGAGTGACATCCAGGTAACTTCTATTTGTGAAAAGGAGATAACTGCTTTCCAGTTGCCAAGTTTACATTCTTTCATTCACTGTAACAGAGAGGAGTTATCGTGGCAAACAGAGGGTTTGCAATGGGGATGTCAGCTGTTGTCTCTAATATCAACTGTCTCCTATAGCATAAACATATATATAGGAGAAAACACAGCAAACGCCTCAATTTTCTCATAAATCATCATTGCTGTCAGCTTAACTTTATCAGACTCATGAACGTCATCCAAACACTTAAGCCAACTCCTTCCACTAGCTACTTTAAATCAATTCCAATACTAAACTGTCAAACGTCTGTGCCTGGTCTGTATCTCCCTGCCTGCTTGCATGTGGTCATTGATATCACACAGATGCTCTGCTGCTCTCCCTACTGTACACTCTGGACGGGATCCACAGATGCCAGTGTTGCAGAGTTAGGGGCCCTGGGGCGAGACTCCCAGCCAACCCACCAGAACATAACAATGCAAGGCAGTGCTCCAATGGCTCCGAGCCCAATGTCCCCCACTGTCCCTGTGCTGCTGACCCCACATATTTTATGGGGTCTTAGGCGTTCAGTGGGCTGTCACGGCTCATTAGGAGCTTTAGAAATGAACTAGCACAGCAGACTCTTTCAGTGATTAATAAACACGGACAGAGAGAGAAAGCGAGACAGATAGGAGTGGTTGGGGCAAAAGTTCACTAAAGAGACCACATTCTGGGAAGTTTATAGTCTATAAATACACTAGGCACACACACACTCATGTCAACATCTCTACTGCTGTTGATTGTGATGGGTATGTCACACTGTCGTCAGCAGCTGTAAGAGAGTCATTATTCTGCGTTTAAGTGAAGAGTTTTAGTCACTGTCCTGTGTCCGAGGCTAACAGGACTCAATTTCTGAAGAAATCGCTCACATATGTTTATTTATATGTTTGCTTGCATGTGAATATTTGCTCCATAGTTGCTTTGTTGACCACCCGTTCCCCTCCCTAATTCACTTGACAGTCTAATGGTCCAGCAGAGGTTATTTATAGGTTGTTGGACTGTGCCCCATAGCCCAACATGCTGCATACCAGACAAAACTGATGAACTCTGGAGATTGTTGGTGAACAGCATGAGAGAAAATCCCCCTCTGCTACTCTAAAGGGTGGCAGCGTTGTTTCTATTTCCACCCGACACTCCCACAGAGTAAGAGTATATGTTTCACTTTCTGCATTAGAATACTGCCTGTGGTAAACAGGCATTTCTTGGATCTTCACTCGCATAAGAATAACAGATTTCTGAATTAAATTTTATAAATTTATGATTTGCTGAATTAAGTGAAAATGTTCTCCTCCTCTTGGTGTTTACATTGACCACAGCTGTGTTTCTGCCTCTGCTCCTTCCCTCTATCTCCACTTTGTCCCAAACCACAGTCATCAAATGTGATCTCATGGAAGCTTGTAGGAAGCCGTCATTGCTGTTTGGTAAGAGGAAGTTCCCATGGCGAAGGGGTCACTGCATGCTATAAATATGTCTGCCGCATCATGTTTGCCGGTCAAAGTGCAGGTGAGGACGCCTGTAGCAGTGAGAATTTGTCTCGGATTGTTCCCAGGCTTTCTGTTGCATAGGCTGGACGAGCTTATAAAATGATTAGCCTAAAGACTTGATACACTAATTGCTTTTACGTGTAATCCAAGGAAATTTCTGAATTAAGGACAATGTGCTTTAGAGAGTGTATGTTTATCTCATTCCATCCAGCTATGAGACAAAAGCCTCTTGTCTCAGCATAGCTGTAGTTGTTGTTTTCAGTGGCTTTATGGTCCCATTATTGCCTGGGAACCAGACAAATCTGCAAGTTAATGTTTTATTGGCTCTGGCAGATGTGTCTGGTCCCCCTCCGTTTTGGACAGATTTCCAGCAACTTAAGGTCTGACGGACAACTACAACCACTCATTTAATCTACTGCATGTTTGAGATGATGACTGTAAAGAAGAACACAGTAAGGCATTTTGGAAGATCAACAAGTCAATCAAAAATGATTTTAGCCTTTCCTGTTGTCTCAGCTACTTTAGTAGAGTGATTAAAATAGTTTTTATCTTCAAACTGTGATGGCAAAAACATACATAGGGATGCCACACCATCATAGATCATCTCTGCATGCTGTAGTCTGTTTTAGGGTTGGGTAATATATTGATATTGTGACATGAGAGTAGATACTTCCATAGATTTTAGAAATACTGTGTTGTTTTCTGTTTTTTTTTCTGCTGCATTACAGTAAAGTAATGTCATTTTCTGAACGTACCACACTGTTCTAGCTGTTCTGTTGTCTGACTTTAGTCATTATGTACACATTACTGATAATTATCTGGCAAAAATTGTGTAGATATTTTGTGACTGCCCCAATTGTCAACCCTACATTATCATCAAAATATTGATATTGAGGTCTTTGGTCAAAAACATTTTGATGTTTGATTTTCACCATGTTACCTAGCTCTGGGATGTTGACATTTGTCTTTCACTCAGCACTATGACACATGTTTTTGCTCTTAATTGTTGTAAGTCTATCCAAACGCATCCTAAGGCACTGTGATTGATGGCCGTTGATAACACCCCTTAGAAATCAAAAATAAACAGAGAGGTTTTAGACAAACACTGTTGCAATTTGGTCTGGCAATTTCAGGCCATTACAATTATGTGTTAAAGAAATAATTTGAATCTAGAGTCAGTCATCTTGAAGCAAGACTTCTGAAACAAAAAATAACACATTCTACCACTTACGAAGAAGTGCTTCTTAGAGCTTTACTCGGTCTAGTATGATCAGTAGCTTTGGGAGGCTAATATTGGCTAATGTTAGCAAACTTTTTACTGTTGGTGATATTATCACAGAAGTTTGCTGACTTAATAGCTCTCCCCATCTTTTGCATTATGCCATTTTTAGCATTTACCATTGTCCTGTAACTAGCATACCATTTTGCTGAAACAACACCTTATTAGCCTTCTTATTTTAGTGTGTTACCATGCTAACATTTGCACGTTATCGTTAAACTCTAATTGCAGCAGAGGCAAGAGCTGGGTCATCACAATATTAGTGACTATATACCTCAATAATGCTATTGTTGCTATATTGTAGGGTTGAGACCTGTTGCTTTCACAAAAGAGTAACACCATGAGATTTTTATTAAATAATCACTAGTAATATGGATATAATGACTTAGTGGTTAAGGGCAAACATTAGAACACTAGTCTCACATCATGATAATGATTTTACATTGATTATTACTCATCCCTTGCTGAGGCACATGGGAATGTTTGAATTCACAGGTGCTTGGAATTTTTGGACAAATTTGAAGTTGATGGCAGTGCTAAAGATTTAAGCTATTGTCAAAACCGTAAAAAAGTCAACATGCATGTCTGTCAAAGTGGTGGACCAACATGAGATTTAAGTCAATAAAACATGAGACACACTGAATTGGTTTGTTTTATATATATTTTTCATGAGCACCATCCCTCCCTGATCTTAAATGACTATGGATTTTCAAGCCCTGTTTAACAGACTGTGATGGCCACTCCTCTTGACATTCGCACACATACACACTCGGCTTAAATCCTCTGACAGTGGGCGTGGAGGTTATTACTTATTATACGTCTTATTCTGCTCATGAATAAGTAAATAGGAGGCCTGAGACACACTCACCCACTTACCAGACACATACTAAGACACATGCACCTGCTCCAGGATGGCCCCTGGTTATGTACACACACACACACACACACACCCACCCACACACACACACACACACACACAGATTCCCGGTCTCCTCCCTTTCAACACCCTTCATCTTTGTCCTGATTGCAGCACCAGGGGGTCGACAGTTAGGTGAGATGGCACTGCATAATCTATTCACACTACAAGGTAATGGTGCACAATATTGCATTTTTTTCTAAATATCACAGTCTAACACAGACATAGCTCACCCTGTCATTATGCAGAGTGCTGGAGCATGAATAATACCCGCCAGAGCTCAATTTCATCGTATATAATGTCTTGTGTGTCAAATTGTGTACAGAACTCTTACCCAACAATAGTTTAAAGCTTGTTCCACACTCTGTGGCGTAAAGGACTTATTTATTTATTTCCATGTGACCTTTCCCAGTGGGGTCAGTGAAAGGTCTGAGGGACCTGTTCAATAATTAAAGGGGTTTTTATCTCTAATGCGAAGGCTCTCAGTGTCCACAAACCACTCTCCTCAGAGGTGTTGAGTGATGGCTGTGGAAATGGGAAATGAGAGTTGTTGTTTTGAACGCCCCAGATGTAAGGGATACTGTAGCTGCCTGTGTTTTGTATTTTGATGAGCGCACTCTACACAGTGGTTAAGTTAGGAACACTCATCATGTATTCGATGATGTTATGATGAATAATGTGATATTCATCTTTAATGTTGCTTCTGTGTATCTCTGAGTCATGTCTTCATCTCTCTCTTTGTCTCAGTCACTGCTTTGTATAAAAATAAGTAATCATCCATATTTTCAACAGTCACAGACAGAGAGTAAAGAAATGGGATATGATTCTGGATATTATGCAAGGAAAGCTTAACCAGAACATAGATGATGAGATGTTATCACCACATTTTTATTTAGAATCATAGACTGTATAAAAAAAATAAGTTCTTGGTAGTGATGGAGCATGTCAGCCAATTCAGCAGTGAAAAAGAGGATCTTTTTGCCAACATAAATCCTTTAGAGGTTCTCACCACATCTCAACATTTATCTCAGCCTAAACCTAATCTCTCTAAAACTCTTAAATCTGCACTATGCTCAATTATATGGAAGCCGCTTTAAGCCTTATTAAATGTTGATTTTAACATAAAACATCTGCTGTTGCATGCCTCTGACTTTGCTGTGTTACTTTCCTCAGAATATTTGCCATGCTACATGGGAAGGCTTTGAACTCCACCCTGCTCTTACTCCTTGTCCTCATCGTCGTTGCCACAGCCCATGGTCACTCCTACCCTCGGTTTTCCCGAAATGACACTGAATTCCAGCACCTGGTGCTCCACCCAGACCCCTCTGTGGGGACGGTGTACGTGGGGGCCAGGGACCACCTCTTCCAGCTGGACGGATCAGATGGACTGCGGCTGGAGCAGGAGGAGACGACCGGTCCCGTGAGCGACAGCAAAGACTGCCTCCCCCCAGTCACTGAGTTCAACTGTCCACAGGCCAGGAGAACCAGTAATCACAACAAATTACTCCTGGTGGATCCAAAGGCGCTGGAGTTGATCACCTGTGGAAGCATCCACCAGGGCACCTGCCAGAAACGCAGCCTGGCATCAATCAAGAAGGTCCTCTTCTCCACCGAGAGACCAGTGGATACCCAGTATGTTGCTGCTAATGACCCGTCGGTTTCAACCGTTGGGCTGGTGGTGGGGCTTCGAGGCGGGGAAAGGACAGTGATGTATGTGGGTAGGGGCTACACCGCCAGCCACCCACCTATCTCCACAAGGCATCTTTCATCTGAACCTATCTTTTCCTACGAGGAGACAGCCAAGCTTGCTGTGGCCGGGCGTTTGTCGGAATACGATCACCATTTTGTGATGGCGTTCACACGACGCACGTATGTGTACTTCCTGTTTTACCGCCGTGACATCAAGTCAGCATCGAGGGAGTACCGGACCTATGCTGCCAGAGTGTGCCTGGATGACACCTCCTACTATTCCTATGTGGAAGTTCCTCTTGTCTGCAGATCATCTTCCTCTACCTCCAAGACTTACAACTTGCTCCAGGCTGCCCAGGTACTTTATCTTTAACTTTAATTAAACATGTGAGTCTTTCGCGATACTATACGATAACAGTATAATAGATGCGATGCGATACGATACAATACAACTTTACCATCAGTTCATACTGAAATTGATTTTGCATCCTCAGGCAGCTCCACTCAAGAAGTTCATACACAGATTAGACATAAAATGACACAAAAAACACACCAAACAGACATGACCATGGAAAACATCAAATTATATCCTCAAACTCAGGTCTAAATTAGCTGCACACTGATTTGGTTTTATTAACAGAATAGGCTGATGGATGAACTGATTTTTCAACCGGTTGCAAGTCTGAGCGCGCATTTTTAACATGCTCATAGCCCAGCAAACATTTGTATATAGGGCCCATGTGGTTAGTAAATAGGCTGAAAAACTGGCTGTCCAGGGCTCCATATTGGCCCCATGCCAGTTGTTAAAATGGGTGGGTTTACTCAAGTTGGCCCCACATGGATCATGCTAGAGCTACCTGGGTACCAAGTGGGTATGGGCCCAAAATGGGCATCTTTTCTGGGGCTCACTTTGGTAAACCCACCCAGATGGACAATTGTCATGGGGCCAGAAAGAACTGTACATATATAGTACTTTTCTGCTGCACTGCTGTGTGCTGGGATAACAGTGTTTTGTCCTTCGGATACATAAGAAAGAACCTTAATCTTGAATCTTAAATTTTAAACCCGTGGATAATACCATGTAGGACCCATTTTTCAGCCCATTTACTACTCACATGGTTGGAAGGGAGCTCAAAATATAGATGAATTTTTCATCTCATCAAAGTGTTTGAATTTCAATTCCAGCTCTAAGAAATGGGATAACGTTAAGATAACACTGATGCTGGTGGTGTTTAACTTTCCTGAGTTTTTTTCTCACGCCTTTGTTGCAACAGGTGGGACAAGGTGCAGACCAGGAAGGCGAGGATCTGCTGGGAGTCTTCTCCGCCCGCAGCGGCTCCACAAACAACAATCCCTTGGATGCCTCGGCTCTGTGCGTTTACCCGCTGGACGAGCTTGACAGACACATCGACTCCACCCGTGACCTCTGCTACACCCAGGACGGCCGGGTGGAGGGGAGAGGAGAGGTGGCCTACATAGAGTACGAGGTCAAGTCCAGCTGTGCCAACCTACCCATGGTAAGAATACAGTCCATTAGGAAAGGGGTTGAGTGTTTTTATGTTTAAGCATCAGCATCGACCTGATGTTTATTATGACCCTTTCTCTGATGGAAGAAAGGAAAATATTTTGGAGCCATGGGCTTTTTAAACAATGATTTTGTCAATAATATGCTCATATGAGACTTTCAAATTACTGTTTGTCTTTGGTCCTCTTAGCAGAATTGCATGCTATCATTTTATCTGCTTTGAAAGCTTGTTATAGCATCGATGCTCTCCATATTGTAAATGCTTAAGGGCTATACATTGTGTAAAATTATTTTCTGCTGTCTTTAAGTGTATTGACCCAGTTGGTTTCAGTGGTCACAGAAAAATCAAAATAGAAAGTACAGCGCAGTAACAAGGGATGGCTGGATTGCAGAGATTAAGCTTAGTAACAGGATGAATGAAGGCATTGTAATGAGGCCGCCGTTGAAAAGCCCAAAGCTCCCAGATGCCCCAGGAGTAGCTCTGCCCAGCTGCAGCCCTCCAGTGACCCCCTCTGCTGCCCCGCAGCCGCTCAGGTCCAGCCAAACCTCAGAACCATTTAATGGGATCGTTAGGGATCAATAAACCAAACTAACCCTGAATCAGCTGCGCGCTGCTTAATGAGCTCTGACAAGGAAGGATGGAAGTTTTTTTTTTTTTTTTTCAAAACCCACTGACATAAGAGGACAGTGATAAAGACAAAAGAGGGGAAACAGAAAGACTAGCATACATAGAGAAAGAATCAAAGGATCTCGAGGCAGAAAAGGAGATGCTAAAAGACAGAGAGATGACTGAATGAAGAGAGGTTGTATTAGATCATAGTCCACTCTTACAACAACGATAAGCCATCTTTCTTTTTCTTTATTAAACAAGAGTAGACTAAAAGAAAAAAAAAGATGTCCCATTCTATTTCCTCCTCCAGGGCCAATTATCTGGAGCCAGAGCTCAGAGACTTACTGGAAAGCAGGATTTAGAGTGGTTGTTTTGCGAAACCAAAAGAGCGAGTTGGCTGCGCACTTATGAGCTGACTTTAATCTACGCTGCAATCCTCTTACGGTGAATTAAGAGGATTCAAAGGCTGTGAGGCAATAGTAAGAAAGAATGAGCGACTAATTGAAAAACGTGAACGTGAACTTGTCAGTCTGAAGCTTAGTTTGACAAATTAAGGGTAGACACACCCAAAGGGAATAGGGTAATTTAAAAAAAATAAGTAAAATAATATGAAAAAGAGAGGAAAAGAAAAGGAAAGAAAAGGGCAGGGCCACTTTGAGTGACAGGCTGCCTGCGTGGTGTCACTACAGTTTGTGAGTTTACCTAAATGCCAAACTTGAGGCTTCAGAAGTGCGGCCCACAAACTAATGGGTGATGCCATGTTAGCTTAATCCCATATTTATGCAGTCTAAAATTGTAGAAGCAAATCATCCCAAAATCTCACGATTGACCACTGCATGAAAGAAAGCTCAATAAAACAAGAAAATGACAAAAAAATAATAAATGAGAAAATGACAATAAAACTTTCTACTTCATGTTAATTTAAGGACAAACCAGCTGGCAAAACTCTCTGTTGTGGTCATATGTCGTAGAACACCCTCAAGGCATACCCCTGCGGCTCCGACCACACCCCCAGTCCAATGGCGAGCCGGGCACCGCTGGAAGCTAAAGCCGCGTGGCACACCTCGGCGGCCCGTCTCTCTGCCGTGGCTGTCAGCGTGAGAGAGGGACACAGCATCGCCTTCCTCGGAGACTCCAAAGGGAATCTGCACAAGGTAGCACAATCCACATTGCACATAATTTGATGCCTGTGCCAGTTTCTCTGGGCCCATTAAGCCTGCCCCAGCATGCACTGCAGGTGGGAGGCAGGGAAACGCCCTGGACACCTCACAGGCATGACAAACATTAGTGTGTCGTGGAATTACTGTATTTAGGCAATCATCTAATTTCCTATTAAGGCAGTTCAGAATTTTCCATTCAAGACAATCACACCAGTAGAGCTATGATCCATACAGCCCTGCCCTTTGTGGGTGTTGCTGCGTAATCCTTCTAAGAAAGTTCATGGATCATTTCCCAGCAAAACTAAACACACCTCACACCACAGAAAACAGTTGCAACCTATTTCAGGGATTTTCTGTGCCAGTTCCCATATACGTCTACACATCAGTGTGCAGCTCCAGCCTGGGAGATTCCAGTCATTCCAGCATTCACAGCTTTCCAACTTACACAGACTTAGCACACCACCATGACCCCATGCCTAATACATTTGTTTTTGTTCTGCGCAGAATGTGATCATTGGAGACGAGTACGTGATGCATTTTTTAGCTAATGTTTCAAGACAGTGATACATTTTTTAAATTTGTTTTGGAGGACTGCTGGGATGTACTTCCCAAAACAGACATTTTGGTTTAATTCCGGCCTTGTCTGACAACTGCTTTTCTACATGTATTGTCGAAAAACTGCTGCGTATCGCCACCTTCAAAACCACATCTGCATAGATCTGATGGTTGCAGACATAAGTCTGCTGTGAGGTATTAGAGGAGATGGTTATCATGTAGCAGGTCTGTTTTGCGGTGTTAGTGTGTGTGTGTGTTTGTTTGAAGTGTGTGCAAAAGAGAGAGAGAGGGAGTCATGGAGTCAGACATGGTGCTTTCAGGTAGCAGATCAAAGCAGCACTCCATGTAGCCATCTGAAGTAAGCTATTGTAACAGGATTATCGTTTCACAGCAGGACAAATTCCACAGCATCCAGATACAGGACTCTGTGCGTGTGTGTGTGTGTGTGTGTGAGAAAGGCCATAGTCATGCTCCATTTTAGACCTCATACCAGTATATTTGCAAAAGCCAATTTAACTGTGGACTAAGTTAGTGTCTCCAACTTGACAATGCAGTCAATCCAAAGAAGTGTCCTGTTAAAGCTTAAGGAGTGGGTCAGCATTATGAAAACAACTAATCACTTTCTTGCCAGGAGTTAGATGAGAAGATTGAGGCCACACTCACATCATTTTGTTAAATATGAAGCCACGAAATGAGATTGTGATCTTAACTTTAGCACAAAGACTGAAAGCAGTGTGAAACCACTTGCTTGGCTCCATCTAAAAGTAAGGGGTGTTGGACTAGTTCTCTGCAGGGCAAGGAAACTTCCTGGAGTGTAACATGCAGAGACTTGTCGCTTTTGCACTTTGTTTTCAATACTGACTTGTCAAACAAGATTTATCATGATAACTAGTAAACAGCCAGTGTAAGCAATCTTCTCATGCGAGTTATGGCAACAAAGCAAATTAAAGTATTTCTTGAAATGTTGAAGTATACCCTTAAGGTTAGGGTAACATTTTCAGATATATGTTTGCGCAGGTGCAGTGGCAGATAAAGTACCTGAAAGCCACACTTGAGTTAAAGTGCAAATATATTTCCAAAAGATCTTCTTCCCATCTTAGAAGATTTAAAGAAAACCTTTGACCTCCAGGTGTGACACACCGCAGTGGAGCAGACACCACACAGTTTCCAGTCACAAATCTTAATCTCCTTGAATCATTAATTGCCCTCTATGTTGCAGGGACACCATTTTCTGCTGCCATCATGAAGACACTCTCATGGTCAAGTGGAATTTAGCAGCAGTCGGGGCTTCTGTTAATCGAAACTCAGCTGTGGCTATGAGAGGACTTGTTTGCACTTGCCCTTGTGTGATTAACCTGTAATTTAACTTGCAAGCTGGGACAACTGATTTGCCAAAACTTTCAGTTTTATTTTGCAGTAAAGAAGTTACGAAAATGCTTAGGACCTAGAAATACATAGATAATAGAGTAAAACTGGAGTGCAATACTTTCACTCCACTACATAGATATTGAGTGGAGTAAGAATATACATTTTTAAGGACATGTAGTGTATTGAAAGTGAAAAAGGACAATTAACAGAAAAAAAAACTTAAGTACCGATACTCCTGAAGCATACTTAAGTACTGTAACAAAGTATAATTACTTTGTTACATTAAACCACTGCACAGATGTGACTGTGTGTGTGCGTGTGTGTTTGTGTGTGTGTGTAAGTAAGTAAACCAATTACACCCACAAAAATGTCAAGAAAGGAAATATTCTTTCATTTATTTTCCTAATAAAAATATGAAAAAACTCACCACAATCATCTCGTTCAGTCTTTCCACTATTTCACCCATTTCCAAATCACTAGCACAGACGGTTAAGTTAGCAAAACAATATTATAATCATCCCCCCAAAACAAAAAAAAAAACAAACCAAAAAAAGAACCAGCAATGCACTTGCCAACTGCTGATATATTCGTCTAATCATCCATTCTCAGTAGACATGTCAAAAACAGTGTCAAGCACTGCATTTTAAAAGCTGATCAGCCAATATATTACTCTTTAATAACCTATACACCTGTCGCACATATATCACTTCTTCAATAGAGCATCACATCATCTACATAATCTGACATGCAAAACGACAAACTGCATAAATGTTTCCAAGTCCCCGAGCATTACAGAGCTGCTTCCCAGTGCCATTATGCGCTGAGTGCATCCTCTTAATGGGACAACTGATTCTCCATTCTGCTCACAGTGATCAAGTGAGAGCCTGCTGGAAAGAGGCATGAAAACCTCTGCTAATCTCATTAACATGAGGTAACATGAGAGTTTGAAGGCCTGGGAATCACTTAAACCAGAGGTGTCTTCCTGTGCTTCATATTAGATTTGACTGGGCCGTAATCACATTCATGGCCACTTCTGCCGCAATCCTGCACAAGTGTGATTCGATTTACTTTTGAATTGTAAAGCTGAAGAAGGTATTCCTTTTGCATGATTTTCTTATTTTCCAGTTCCAGTTCTTGATTTTAAGCCTTGCAGTTTTGAGAATGTATCGGTTTTCTTGCCGGTGATATTTGTAATATAAATTATTGTATATCTAAAGAAGCATCATTTTTTTAAAAGTGTTTTTCTGGTGCACTTCTGCAGGTGTATCTTGGAAGAGATGGCCAGGTGGAGGTTTATGCCAACATGACAATCCAACCCAACTCACCCATTAACAGTGACCTTTTATTGGACCAGAATGGTGCACACATTTACATCATGACCAAAACTACAGTAAGTCAAGAGATGTAGTCATGTTTTTTTTGGTGATGGATGTCATTTTCATTCAAATAAAACAACTTCACAATATAGAGTATGTTAGCAAGTAAGCTTTTGCAGGTTTTATGTGTTTTAGATACTCAACAGATGTATAAACAGCTGTACCATTCTTGGTGCGCCCATCCATTCAGTCACTGACCCAGATGTCTCCATACATGAGACTGAACATGGCTTGTCATTCATTGTCGGACAATTTATCGTTTGTCAGAGTTCTTTAGGCTTTGATACTTCCTCAAGCTGTGTCTCCCTCACACCAAAAATAGGATAAAAGAATAAGAGGCAAAGAACATAAGAGAAAACAGAGAGGCCAGCTGGCTGTCGAGGTCAAAGGTCACTAACCCCACTGCGATGGGTACAACAGTCAGCAGGAGGTATAAGGGCTGACACAACAATGGTATTGATCAAAGAAAGTGGCCTCTATTGTGTTGGCACACTCCCTACAGAGTGCCTGTGTGGGTAGCTATAGATGCTGATAAATGGATGGGAAACCGCTCGTCTATACATTCAATGGCTTGTCTCACTTCTAGACCACTGAGTGCCATAATCCGAATGTAGAACTGTGGCCTCAGGTTATTTGGAACATTCATTCATATAAAACCAGAATAATTATGATTACAGGCTTTGTGATTGTCATAACACTACTGGTAGCGTGTCACAATCCGATTCGTTTTGTGTCTTGAAATCAGAAACACTGTAATAATATGAGTGTTAATAAGCCAATGAACCACTGTTTTTTTGGCTAAGTAGAGCTGACTGAACCCACTTAAATGGAAGAAGTAAGGAGAAGTAAGGAGATTAAATTAAGTACTTTGGCCTCCCAATTTATGCCTCTGAAGTAAGCCATAACATAAACATAAGTTACATAATTTGCCTATAAATGAAAGCTAGTTAGCCCACTGGCTGCCATAACAGCAATCTGCAAAAATGAATGATTAGAATTCATTTAATAGCGTCATGCCATCAATTATTTTTTGTAATCCAAGACATTCTGGTGTTAGTTAAAATTTCTGTATAAGGTCTCATGCCTTAATGCTGACAACAAGGTGACTGACCTACTCAGTGATTGAGATAGCTGAGCAATGATTACTTGATTCTTATTCTTGCTGGAAAATTTGGCCCAGGATTCTATGAAAGATATTAAAAATGCAGCAGCTCATTTGTGGTTTATTACTTTTAAAAACAGTGGATTAAATTCTTAACTTTATTACTCTATTATACAGAGTAGACCATAAAGACAACACTGAAAACTAGCTCTGCCTCTGCCACTTGACTTTAAGTACTCATTTTCATTGTCATTTTCAGGTAGAGAAGCGTCCAGTGGCAGAATGTGGAGACCACCTGGACTGTCAGTCCTGCCTGTCTGCCAAAGACCCTTACTGTGGCTGGTGTGTGCTGGAGGGACGGTGAGTCAGTAATCATGTAATGGTGGGGCTACTGCAAATGCTCTCCTGCATCTTTCCTTGTGTTTCTCACTTCTCCGTGTTGTTTCAGGTGCGGCCAGCGCTGGGAGTGCCAGCGAGGATCTGTGCGAGGCCAGTGGCTGTGGAGTTTCAACCCGATGCAGCAGTGCCTCAGTATCCAGCACCTCAGCCTCTACAACATCAGCCGTGGGGAGAAAACTGATGTAATGCAGGGGGGAGTGGGGAACAGATGGGAGTAATGTGCACTAATAGTCTACTGTGTGCAAGTCTTTCATGACTCTATCTCACACTCTAAAGCTTTGGGTCAACAAATGATGATATTCAACCTCTTTGAAGAAATGTTAAACCCACAGCCTGTGGGGCGGAACACTTTAAACATCAACAACTGATCACTTCCTTTCATTTTACATCTTTTTCCTCTCTTTTTCGGATGTCTCTCTCCCATTCGTTCCCCCTCCCTCAGATTACAGTGTCAGTTGAGGGCCTCCCAAGCCTCAGAGAAGGAGAGGCCTACTCATGCTTCTTCCAGGACACAGAAACTCCTGCCTCGCTGACTAACTCTGGCGTGATATGCTCCACCCCTGATGCCAGCAGTCTGCCCCCCATTGGTCATGGAGATGGTGAGTATTTTTTGTGCATGGTCATACAACAAAGACTGCAACAAAGACTCTCATTTTTTATTTATTTTTTTCATTGCAAATCAAAGTTTTTGAAATGTACAAAGCTGCCAGCACAGCGCTATGATGATCAGATGATTTGAAGTTGACATATATCACTGGTTTGTGCTGATGCAGAGTTTGTGATGGTGACCCTGTCACTGCGTTTCACAAACGTGACGGTAGCAGAGACAGAATTCACCTTCTACAACTGCAGTTTGGTCCAGCAGCTGTCTGGACGTAGGCCGTGAGTACATGCATACGCATATCTCCACCCAACATGCAATATCAAACGCAATCTAGCAAAATATGTTATGTGTTAGTAGGTCTTCCAAGGTATTATCAGTGCATAAGTAAAGCCATGAATTGTTTTGAAAAATTCAATATTCACAAATGAGTTACATGTTGATAGAAGTCATTTCATTTTCTGTTTGGGTTTGGCATGCAGGGATACTAAGCTAAAACCGTAGTTATTACAGTGTATGTGAGAAGGAGTTGTAGGAGTTGTCACAATGGCTTTCTAACATTTGTACTGCCACTAATTTTTCTCATGATTTGTTTATTTTTTATTTTTTGTTCTGCCCATGTCACTGCTGTGTGCCTTGCTAGATGCCAAGGGTGTGTTAGCAGTCGCTGGGGGTGTAACTGGTGTATCCACCAGCATGTCTGCACACACAAACACACCTGCAGCCAAGGAGTCACCATCTACAACCAGAATGTGAGTTCATATTGAAGGGACACTGCTGATTTTTAACCAGGTCTCACTCTCCATTTTATGGACAGTGTGCGCAGATAAATGGTGTCCATCATTGATGACAGAAGTTGATACATTTCGCATAACCCGGCAGACTTTCACTCACGGCACGAGCGGGAAATTTCTGGTGCTGCAGGCACATGGGGAAGCTTAAAATTTCATCTGCACACACTCCCGACGTTATAGTGACACAGATCTGGTTGGAAATTGCAAAGGTCCTCTTTAAGTCTGAAAAAGAAGGCTTTTGAATGTATTTATAAATGTTTTAGAGACTTGTTGATTCAACCCTATGGACCTATGGAGGAACTAACCATGAAGTTGAATGAACAACTCTATAAACTGAATATCATACCCTTCATGACGGTTTAATATATTGCAGGGCTGCTGTATCAGATTTAGTTTGATGTACACTTTATTTTTAAGGGAAAACACTGTGTGACTATTTTTTCTTCCTCTTTGTTGAGTATTTATCATTGTGCAACAGGTGTACATATTTATCAGTGCATGTGCCACTGTTTGTTATGTTTGGTGTAGTTTTTTGTTTTTCTGTCTGTCTTTTTTCAGTACAGTATTTTACCATGAATCTTTTTTTCAGTCATAAGTTGCTTCTTTATGTATCTGCATACCCCTCTGTTTTATTCTAATTTTGTCTCGCCCTTGCTTTTTTTTGTCCTTATTTGCTTGTGCTTCTCCATCTTCAAGTTCAAACCGCCAACACCCACCATCCCGCCACCCACCAGAAAACTGATCCCTTTACCTCCTACTGTCTGGGCTGTTACAACAACAACAACAACAACAACAACAACAACAACAACATCACAGCCACCACCCACAGAGACACCCACCCCCACTACAACAGCTGCCCTTTCAACTTCCTCCACAGTGACACCACTCACCACCCCTAATGCTGAAACCGCCTCCCCCCTTACCCTGGCCCCAACTTCCCCCTTTGACAGGATCCTCAGCCAGGCCACTATCGCACACACTGATGTCACCACCACAAACGGGTCCCTCCCTGATGTGGAGGGAACTACTGAGGGAGATGGTGGCACTATAAGAGGTTTTTCAGAGACCTTGAATAGCACTGTCAAAACTCCCAACACTACATTACCCAGCAGCACTAGTGTCCAGGTAGACTCTGAGCTGAAACTTTTAGAGTCTCTTGGTGAAGCAGTGGGCTCTTCTTCTGATGTGAGCTCAACCACCTCCAGTGGAGTGTCCCTGTTAATGGACGTCTCTGTCAGAGACAATAAGGAGTCCATTCCTCTGCTCGGTTCTGAGGAGAAGGACTCGCCTCCGTGGCTGAATGAGTGGGAGAAGCCAGAGGGAGACACTGACATGGACTCTGCAACAGTTTCGTCTGTCGCTGGTGCCAGCGAAAAGCCACTCATCTATACACTATTACCCGAAACAGTAATTGACCCCAACGCTGAATCTGCAGCAAACTACCAATCAGATTCTTCGACTGAGACTTATGTTCTGGTGAGTGCAGAAGCCATATGTGCAGCTAGTCTAAAAAATAGTAGTGTCGCCACAGTAACAATAGGAGAGTCATTTTGGGAAAGACAATTTTTGCTTTTCCTGAGAGTTAGATCAGGAGAACAATAATTGCAGGCGCTCCGAACTGCTCTCATACAGTGATTATCACTGATGATATCATCAGAATCAGCACAGGAAATACTTTATTGATCCCAGGGGTGAAATTGTGGGTCATTACCGTCGCTCTGACTAGAGAAGTATAGCAATTAGAAATAAGTATCAGCACAAGCATATCAAAATATAAAATAGAAATAGTAAACACTTAAAATAAAATATATATGTAGAATAATATAAATGCAAAGACATAGAGTAATAGACAATAAGCACTAGTCCAACCAAATTCATTATGTCTTCACTAAATGTAGTCTTTACTTTGTTTCCTCTGAGAAAGACTGCAGGATGATAGCAGTCGAAACATGTCAAGGTAAAATTTAACACTCTTTTAATACTTGTCTGTCAACAAGAAGCAATGTAATGACTACAGTTAGCACTATCATGTTAATTGTATGTGAATATTTAAAACTTAATATGGATAATGTCCTGAGTGTGTTAAGAGTAAAATATTAAACTGTGCCTTCTGCTACAATGTATAAAACTAGTAAGTAAGTTAAAAATCTAATATACATGTTTGTGCAATGCTACAATAAATAACTTAAGTAAGATTAACAATAACAATATATACAATATGTACAATATGTGTCACATGATAAAAAATAGCCCGCATCCAAGAGAATACTGCACAATGCAGAGAGGAAAGCTGTGATTGAAATATTGCACCAAATATTGCAGCTAAGACAGCGATATAAAGAATGATTGCACCTTTAAAGCCCTATTGCATATTTGAAACATAACACAAAATTAATGTAATCTCAGACGCAAAGATGGAACTGAGAAATTGAAGGCACTTACCTGACAGGTCTTATTGACCCGTCTACCCTCCACATACCATCACTGTTCATCTCACTCAATGCCAGCTTCATTTTATCAAACAAGCTAAGGACAGCTGTCATGCCTGATCATGATATAATTTATTTTTCAAGTCAACTCCCTTCTCTTGTTTTACTTGTATGTCCAATGTCTCATTGCTGTGGTTTGTTTTTGTGTTGGTGGTCGTTCGGGTATTGCTTTTTTTTTTTTTTTTTTAAAGTTCTGTGGTTTGCAGTTCTTTTGTTTTTATAGTCTCACATTTCTTACTTTCTGCTATGCTGGGTATAAGATGGGATAACTACTCTCACAGGTTTATTTATTTTTTTTAGAGAGATCAAAATCAAAGATGACGTGAGTTGGATCATTTTTTGTGGACAGGCAGGTCTGGGTTGGGTGGATCGGAGGAGAATGTGCGGATTCTTAGCACCAGCTGTAATGTTTTAGTTAGGGAGAATTATTATTATTTGAGGTTGATTTTCACAGATCGAGCTAAGACCCTTATTTCTAGTCAAATAGCAACAGTTCAGTGAAAGTCTTTTGATGTTGTTGCATGATGACACTCACATGCACGATGTCCATGTAAAATTTGTTAAGATCAAGACAAAAGAACTTGACCAGCATGGCGCTCTGATCTAAGCTTTGGTATGAACTGAACAAGCCCTTAAGACGCAAGGGTTCAGCTCTTTAGTTCATAATATATGGGGATGATTGTGAAATGGACAATTATAACGGTTAATAATGTGTCACCAGGAATGTCCGTGTGTGGAGAATGTTCAGGATTCCTCTCTCCTTCCCGTCAATGTGGAGAGGAAAGTCACTTTAGTGGGACAACACCTCAACCTGTTTCAGGTAATATAACCATCCACATGCTCAGCACTTTCTTAATTCAGTAAGGTAAGACTGCATTAACCCTTAGGGACTGTTTGGTGCATTGTTTCATTCTTCATTTTTTGATCATTTTGGCTGTGTTCATAGATATGGCAAACAATTTGGCAAGATTGTGTATTTTTGTTTAATCTTGGAATTTCCATCTCAGCTATTACAATAATTCTAAAATACACAGTGAAAACTAAATTGATACATTCGTACTGTTAAGTGCAAAAAATGGACCATTGAAACCCATTCAAATTGAAAGTTTTGATCTCACACCCATCAATCATAAAAACGTGCACTGTATTATTTTTGGGTGTCATCCTGGGCTTCTGTTTTGGAATTTGTAATATTTACAATTTTCCACCCAGTTACGTAATTTTTTATGACAATTGGCATATGGAGAAAATACACGCTATTTCCTCTAGGTGCACTGTCACAATCAATGTTGCTGCAAATCACTGACATATCCCAGGCTGTCAACAAAGAAAAATCTACTAAGCCAGTAGTATATTGAAAATAATTTATTTTTTTGCATGTTTATTTATTTATTTTTTTATTATCTCAAAACATAGTAGCAATGTAACAGAAACCTTGCATTTAAGAGATTATAATTCTGAGAATTTATGATTATTTGATATTTATGGATAGGAATGATGTTGGTCAAAAACTAAAGCAGGCCCTAAGGGTTTATATAATTTTACAGTAAAGTCTCTTAAGTACAAGAGCAGCTTTGCAAACATGGTCTGCAGAGCAATTTCCCCTTGCATATGGCTACATTTTCTCTTTCAGTTAGTAAGGACATAAACACACATGCTGGCCAGGCTCACATTAATGCTCTAAACAACGGGGGAGGGTCTGATGCATGCTGTGGTTTTGGATATATTTTTTAGTCATAACAGTTTTAGTGTTTGTTTGTTTTGTTGTCCTGAATTCGAGATCATACAAATTAGTGTTTGCAGTGGCACAGTGGTTCTGTGACAGTAGAATAAAAAATTGTATTGTACCAGGTCACAATGTATATATTTTTTAATGTGTGTCTGTGTAGTTAAAGTTAAGTTAAGTGTGGTTTGTACATTCAGGATGAGAATCTGGACTACGAGTGTGTGTTGGACATTGAGAATCAGTCAGTGGTGGTGGACGCCGCTGTGGAGCCGGACGCCACACGGCAGTCAGTCTTCTTTATCACCTGCCAGCCCCACCAGGTCAGAAAATATATTACTATAGTGAATCTTCTCAGTATGTTGTTGTGTTTAGCCCCTGAAAACTCAGTAATTATTTCTCCACAGCTTTAAATATCCATGAGAAAATAATCAACCACCACAGTTAAAGTTCATTCAAGATCATTTGTTGTTATTTATTAAAAGACTCATCGAAAGACTCATGGTACTGTACATCTTGTGGTTTGTGGTTTGATTAGATTTTGACCCATATTCCTGGGAACATAAGCAAACAACCCCATAACTTCCATCAGATTCTCATTCAAATGTTGCAAAATTGATTGGTGTGAAGAAGTACTTGATGTCTCTTTTTTTCCAAATGAACCTTGCTGCCTTAACCCTTTGGAAACTGAGCAAATGGGTTTGATTTGTTTCAAAAACATAGGGAATAGGCAACAAGCAACTTAACGAGACATTGCCTCAAAATTAGCAAAAAAAAATGGTTAAGAATTTACCAGAAAAAAAATACTTGAAAGTAAACAAAAATAAATACATTAAAAAATGAGAAGTAACTATAAATATATTTTGTGGACATTTTCCTTGTTTTGGGCGTAATTTTTTCTAATAATCCTCTCCTTTTTTAAAGTCATTAGCAGGTAAAATTCCTTGCAGTTTCTGTGTGACATTTCTTGCCAAGTTGGCCGTTGCCTTTTTTCCCATGATTTCAGAAGAAGGTTAACCAAGGACAAAAGCAGAAATGCATTAATCTGTAATGTAAAACAACCCAAGCAGTTCAACCTTTTGCAGAATATTATATCTTTCGTAGTTACAAGGTGACTGAGAAAATAGGCCTTGAAATACAAGTCCCTGTCACAAAGTGCATACAAAAAAATTCAAAGCCAAGTAAAGTGTGACAGTTTAGTATTTCTAAACCTGAACCCCATTTCCCTTTGCTTTTATAAAGATTGACAACTTATTTGTCTGTCTCAGTCTGATGGTCAATTAGAATCCATTCATAATGGCTAAATCTACAAAAAAAGGTCATAACTAACAGAGATAAACCAGCGGCATGCTGTATTAGCAGAAATCAATAAACTGCTGTTTGCTGATCTTATCCCTCTGTGTTTCCATCAGTGTGTTTCATTAGCTGTCATAAGCCGATCATTTGACACAGACTGTTAACTGCTGCTGCACGTGGATGTGAATAACATCAGCTCATATACCAAATCATAAGCAGTGCTTCTATTGGTTTGACCATCGATTGCTTTTATTGTTTCAGTACGCCTATTCTGCACTGATGGAGGAATACCCAGTCATGATCAACGTGAGGAGAAAAAACAACTTCCTCATTGACAGCTCTGAGGATCTGTATGGTAAGGGTGGTTAATAGTTTGTTTTTGCACGTGCGTGTGTCTGTATGTGAGACCATATATGTGTTATAGTATTCGTGTGACTGATTACATACATTAACAGATACATATCGAATGGTTGTTTGACATTAAAATAATGGAATTTTTTACACAAACTCCATTTTCTCTCCCTTGTTTCAGTGACCCTGTTCAACTGTTCAGTGGGGCGGTCAGACTGCAGCCGCTGTCGCACTGCCGATCCCAAGTACGGCTGTGTTTGGTGTGGCGGCGCTGCGAGCTCTCGCTGTGTGTACCAGGACTCCTGCACTGAGGAGATCAAACACACCTGTCCTGCACCCGTCATACATTTTGTAATAATGATTTACCATTCTTTCAACACTTTTTTTGCTGAGAGATAAAGCAGGAAAAATGAGAGAAATAGGTGGATAAATTAAGTTTTCTAATGAATATATTTCTTACTTGTGTGTCCTGCTTTGGTCCTCTTCAGTTGGACCCAGTATCTGGTCCTGTAGAGGGAGGGACAGTAGTGACTATTTCGGGCTCGAATCTCGGCCAGAGAGCTGAAGACATTCAGGACTCAGTCACAGTTGCCGGGGTTCCCTGCATGGTCATCCACAGCAGATATGAAGTCTCCTCAAGGCAAGTCAAGGGTGCACCTAAATATTAACTGCTCGTAAAGTTTTTCCATCTTTTATAACAATATCAACCTGATGTCTTTATCTTGCAGGATAGTGTGTGAGACTACGAGCAGCGGAGGAGAGAAGAGCGGCCAGGCCTCAGTCAGAGTGAGGGGAGGAGGACTGGGACTGTCTGCTCAGATCTTCAGCTTCCAGGTAAACGCCTCAGCAGTCACTACGTTAACATGAGAGGCTGAGTGATAAAAAAAATCTTGACAGGGGATTGTAATAAAATTTTTGTCAATTACGAGGATACTGTATTTACGTTTCTTCTCAATATGAATAGGTCGGGGCTGAGCTCCACAAGGTGTACTTACCTCCAGAGCGGAACCAATGAAACAGACTTTGGGATATATTTTACTGGAGTCAATAACGACAGTGCTCACTATCCATAAGCACAACAAAAGGGAGACAACACTTGTTCAACAGAAATGTAGCATTTTTGGCCACTTCGTCCACACTAGCTTGTTCCCTCTTCTCAGTCCATACTTGGTTTGTCCACACAGGGACGGAGCTCAATTATATGAAAATCAAAAGCAACTAAGTCCAGATTAAGATGAGAGTTACAAATATAATTAAGGTTGTCACTTCCATCACCTGAAAAGTTACCACCCTGTTGACCACACTATTACAAGACAAGCTAACTTATTTTGTTAAGGCAGATAATCGTGTTTGCAAAGTTAAATGTTACATTTAGATTATATTCACTAGTAGTAGTAGTAGTATTAGTATGTATTTAGTATCTTTTTATCTATATGTTTTAATCAGTTTACTCAGTTTCCAGTTTTTATCAGTACTCTTATTTTAGCACTTATATTAATTACAAAGTCTCCCAGCCCTATTTATACACACACAAAAACCATCAGAAATCAGGTAAACTTGTTCATTCATTTATGCAAATGTATGTATAACTGCTGAGGATGCGTAATCAGAGTTCCTCCCTCAGTTCAGCTCTGTGCTGAGCGTTCCTCAGTGAGAGCAGCTTGTCCTCACAGTGTGATTATCTATCCATGTCTGATTTTTACATTACAGTTTTACAGAGGTCTTGTAAGATCACTTCTTTCAAACTCCCTCTGATTCTTTTTTTTCATCTTCAAACTCATAGTCTTCAAAACTAACTGAGTTTGACTCATTTGAGGATATTTATCAGATCTCATGCAGCTCCCTCTGACACAAAGACCTTGTTTATTAAAGCGCATGTAAACCTTTTGAATATCCACAGAAACCCCTGCTACAGCCTCCCTGCAGGCCTCAGTGTTGCAGGATTGTTTGAATAATCATGCTGAAGCAAGTAAACAAGCATTTAAAACACAAAGACATCTCTCAGGCATTTTCACACCCAGTTCACAAGCAGCAGTTGCTTTGAATCCTTACATGTTTGCCCCCCCTGAGTTCGGTTCAGTTTCATATATGAGACCACAGTAATTGCTCTTGGGTGTGGATCAAAACAGGCACACTAAGACCTCACTGACAGGGGAATCCCTTGGTGTTTTTCAAAACTAATCCTGATATGCCTCATTTGGAGAACGTGATGCACCTTCAGGAAGCCTTGAGGATGATCGACTGTAACAACCCAACAACATGTAGCTGTTTAATGTCGGTTTTTGTTTATCCAAGAAAAAAAAAGTACTTTCCACACAGAAGATTTCTGAAAAATTAAGTTTACTTGACTTGAAGTTTACTTACCTTTACTTGAAATTGCGCCTTGTGAAGTGTAAGTGAACCGCTGCAATGCAATAACAGCATGTCTGCTTATTTGCATTGCAGTAAAAGGACTGTAGGTCAGACAACAGCCTTTAATGAAGTAGCCCAAGTGACAAGCTAAACTAAATCTGTATACTATCTGGCTGTGATGCAACCTCCTAGTGTTTCCCAGAATGCCCTGGTGTCTCTTTTATCTTCCCAATAAATCACCCGCACACTATCGGATTATTGATTATGCATTTTTCTCTCTCTTGTGCATTTCTACATCTCATCTCATCATTTTTCTTTCTTCATCTCATCTGTCCTCCGTCACTAGGATCCCATGCTGAGCAGCGTCTTCCCCCAAAGAGGCCCCAAAGCAGGAGGCTCGTCTCTCACCATCAGAGGCCGCAGACTGAGGACCGGACACCCAAGTGAAGTCAGCGTCCTGATCGGAGGAGTGCCATGTGTGGTGTGAGTGTCTCTAACTGACCACTATGAGTTTCACCATTAAGAGTTAGAAAAAATGTTTTTCTCTTTGTGTAATAAATTGATTTTTTTGGGGGGGAATAACAAAAAATGTCATCTATGATCAGGTTAAACATCCAGGAGGATCAGATCAGCTGTCTGACCAGAGGCAGCAACAGAACAGGAGAACATGGCATCACTGTGCGGTTTGGTGGCTCAGAGCGACACCTACAGGGTTTGGTGTATCATTACACCCCCAATCCCAACATCTCCATGGCTGCTCCATCCAAAAGCTTTCTCAGGTAATTGTCACCCTGCATGGAGAAATCTTGAGGAATTCAAATGTCTCCAGTGATCATGTACATAATATTAATTGTATAACTGCTGTCATCGCACTGTTTAAGGTTTAAGTTGTTGTGTTTAAACTGAGACATTTAGCAAAAATCTATTTTAGGAAGTAAACTCAAAAGATGTGTTGCCTGTTCTGGTTGTCATCTAGAGGGCTTTTTTCCAAGAGAAGAAACTCAATTCTGTTCAATCTAGATTTTTTGAATAGCCAGAAAGCCTCTACTTGTGCTTTTGCTCTGGCGTTTAATGTCGTGTTTGCTAAAACTGTCAGTAAGGAAAATTCATGAGATAGATAATCTGCAGGAAAACCAACGTCCCTCCTTGTCTCCCTACAGCTTTAATTGCCATTTCCAAAGATTTATCTTCTCAACAAAAACAACTAATCGGACAGAAGGAGTTTCTAAAGTAGCTGTCAGTCATATCCTGCTCATGGAAATGCTCTACACTGTCAAACAACACGGCACTCCTTAAACGTGAATCAAGATCCTGTTACTGCATCATGTCATTTTTTGGTTTAATTGTTTTCATAAACATATTTTTTCAGCGCACTGTTTAGCTGTTAAAGAAGAAGCTCTGGACACTGGGTGTTGTTTGTTTTGGCAGAGGAGTGTGATTTTTCTTTAATTTTTCACATATTATCTGTCTTATTTAGTGTGTTTAGTTTAGACCGTTTCAGCAAAAATGAAAAAAAAAGTTTTCCCCCCTTTTTGAAAAAAAAATAAAGGTTACCAACTGGTTAAGGTTAAGTAAGGTTTAGTTGTAAGTGTCATATCTCAGGATGCAGAAAAGCTGCTGCTGTGTGCAGTTCCTCCTGTAGTCTTAAAAAACATAAAGTGAAACATTGAGGTGGAGCAAAGTTTGCACCTCTGATGGTCAGCTGTGACAGCCTTAGTAAAAGACTCCATGTGCAAGACTGACTCCATGACTCCAAGACTCTTAATATGAAATGTGATGAATAAATCTTTGTTTTTTTCTATTTTGCCTTTGCAGTGGAGGCCGAATTATCAGAGTTTCGGGTCAAAACCTGGATGTGGTGCAAGAGCCGAAAATGAGGGTTACCCTCAGTCCTCCTGATACTCTCCCTCCCAGGAGGAGAAGGAGCATCAATGGGAGGAACGAAGGAAGCCGAAACAGACGTCAGGATCATCGGGGTCCACTGAAGAGATGGAGACGGATTGTCCCAGAAGTGGACTGCCCAGAGGGGACACTGTGTCATGTCAAACAGGCCGGTTTCATACACAAAAAAAAAGGAATGTACTTAATATCTATCTTTGTGTTTTTTTTTTTTTATAGTTTTCTTTAAAATATATAAGCCTAAAAAGAGAGAATTGTTTTCTTTACAAACTAAAATATCACTAATACACCTTACATGACAAATAGATACTTTTATTGTTGCTGTGGGAAAATTGGTTTGCAGCATTTCACAAAGGCATTTTAGCACACAAACAAAAAGTCAGCATACTATACACATACCAATCTCATGACAGACACACAAACCAAAAAAACATTGCAGTAGACCTATAAAAAGGCTGGATGGCTGACATACTCATTTATATGCTTATTCAGATGCTCATTATGTTATTGCTCCTGTGCTCTCCTTCAGTACGAGTCTCGCTGCACAGTCAACAGCTCCTCCCTCATCTTGTGTCCGACTCCGGCGGTGGGTCCAGAGGCCAGGAGGGCCAGGGTCAAAGTTCATTTCCTGTTGGACAGCTTGCATTTTGACTTCAGCACCGTGGGGAATGAAGCCTTCAGCTACGAGCCCAACCCGCAGCTCTACCCGCTGAGCCAGAACGACCCAAGCAAACCCTACCACCACAAGCCTGGCAGCATCATCTCTGTCGAGGTGGGCGCCAAAAACCCTCAGATGAAAAACCCACTTCTCTTCTTCTTTATGCTCCCAGTGTATGAGTCGATCTACAGGCTTCAAAACAGCTTTGAAAACTAAACATTGCACTTAAAATATTAATATATTAATCCCGACATTCCCTACAATGTTGAGTTCAACTCAGATACGTCATGCTGTATGTCATTGTGTATCTTTCCCCTCTAGGGAGAGAATCTGGATTTAGCCATCTACAAGCACGAGGTAGAGGCTCGGATAGGGGCAGGGGTGTGTTCAGTGAAGACTTTGACCCACAACCACTTGTACTGTGAACCGCCAGCTCAGCAGCCGTCCATCACAGCCAGCAAGAAACAGGATGGCACAGACAGTCTGCCTGAGTTCACAGTGAGTCAGAGTTCTCGCAAATCAGTAAAAAAGACTGAAAAGGCATCGAATTCATCGATGTAAAAATAAGGCCTTAATTGGTATTAAAATGTCTTAAATCAGTCTGTCAGACATCTTAAAAATGTAAAGAGATGTGGTTATATTCATTATTTTCTTCTGGCGTTGCATTGTGAAAATTTTGATTAACAGAATGCTTATGGCATATCATTCATGCAGATAAGGATAGAGGAACCAATGACACATATACTGACACCAATCACATGACAAATTAAACTTTTGCTTACTTTAATAATAATATACCTTTTCTATGTGTTCTTTTTTAGGAGGTTTATTTTTTTCAGCATTTTAAGTATATTATTTAACTTTTTAACTAGATCAGCAAAGTTGTGATTTATGTTACAATAAACATTTTGACAAAACAGTTCCTAACCCTAAATAACTGATGCAGGTTCATGTTTTTTTTTCTTAAAAAATTTTTATCATAAAATTAATTACAAGTGGCATTAAAAAGTCTTTAATTTAACTTGTATTAGGCTGTAGGAACCCTGTGAGTAAATGTTATTGAAAACCTGAAAAGCAAGTTGCATATTTACATTTAGTATGATTCTACTGCAGCCTGGGTTGGTTAGTTTCGGCTTAGGAGGTAGAGCGTGTTGTCCACTAATCGAAAGATTGGCTGTTTGATCCTGGCTTTTCCATTGCACATGTCAAAGTATTCTTGGGCAAAATACTGACCCCCAAATTGTTAGTGTGTGAGTGTATGTGATTGTTAAATTGAGCAGCGGCTGCACAAGTGTATGAGTGTGTGTGTGTGTGTGTGTGAATGTAATATGTAGTGTTAAAGCACTTTGAGTTGGTGGAAGACTATTTACAAATGCAAGTCCATTCATCATTTAAAGAAGACCTTATATTCATATAATGTTACAATGTCAGATGTTTATATTTAATGGAGACAAAGGTTCAAATATTGAGGTAAGAAAATCCACACACTAGATTGTGCTCGTAAATATTAAATACAATTACCACCGAGGTGACGTGGTCTGATGAAGAGCGTGAAGCAGAAAACGTCACCTCAGTGGTATTTGTATTTAATATTTATGGGAGCATAATCTGGAGTGCAGACTTTGTTTTTCTTCTCCTGTATTATCTCTTGTTTAGTACCTAGTTTTAGTCGTCCGGGCGGTGTGTCAGATTCTGAATGTTCTGTGTCAGGCTTTTTCTACTCTTGAGACAAGCTGACATCAGCCCATGACGGATTTTGATACACTGCTAGATGGAGCTACATGCTAACTTTAGTTAAACTGATAATGGTGGTTGCCAATATATTCCTGCTGGAACATGTCTGGTTGTGTTTAGAGCTTGTAGTGGTGATTTTTTTTTTACAAAAGAAAGTGCAGCTTTAATCCATTACAGTCGTTTCCTCGCGGTGACAGTGCTGACATGACAAGATGCAGAAGATCTGGAAATGCTGACCAATTAGACCAGATGGGCTTGTTTGGAAGAGACAGGCCTTAGAACGAGGCGTTGCAGACAGAGATAGAGTACGGGTGTTCTAGCACAGACCGGATAAGGAAAATACAGTGTGTTTTGAATATTAAAGCATGAAAACATGTTCAAGTAGAAACCCAAAATACAAGCATGAACCTGAGCATAGTAGGTCCCCTTTAAACAAGAATATGGATTCCGCAGCAATTCAAGCAACAACAGTGTATGATTGCACTAATCTGCTTGTTCATCTTGATCTCTGAGTCGGTTGCTTGTGCTTTCCAGGTGAAAATGGGGAATCTTAACTTCTCTCTGGGCAGAGTTCAGTATGACAGCCAGGCTCAGTCTACGTTTCCTCTGGAGGCTCAGGTGGGAGTCGGCGTGGGAGCCTCCATAGTGGCTCTCATTGTGCTCATCATAGTCCTCATTTACAGGTAAACACAGACAGCACTCAGGTATTTCACTTCAATTCAGCTGACTTACCTGAATGCCCTCAGCAGTAGTACAGTTGTAGGAATATGGTTTCCAATTACACATGCCATTTTATTTCTACCTGTGTTGTTATTCTTCTTCTATTAACCCTTTTAAACCTGTTTATTTTTTTTCCAAAACATAGGAAGAAGGTAATGAGCAGCTTAACAATAAGTGGCCCCAATTTATCAAGAAATCAGCAAAAACCTAAAAGGAAATTACCCGAAAATAGTCAAGGCAAAGCAGCTTTATTTGTATGGCAAGGCAATTCACAGATTGCTTAACAGATCAATAAAATATTCAAACATAATGAAGGATACCGATTTACAATAAAAGAGTAAAGAGATAAGATATAAAAGGTAAAAATAATTACTACATTATTTGAAATTTTAAAATAAAAATAATAATTAAAAATAGCAAAGTGCAGACAACGGATGCAAAGATAATAAATTTTAAAATATGTTTGGAGTGGGTGGAATAGTTTTTAGCATTGTCTTAAAAGGGGTCAGAGTCAGTGCTTGTCTAGAATGAGCGAAAAAGAAAAGTAAAACAACTAAAGGAAACAATGAAAATACTTATTAAAGTGCTCATATATTAATTTACTTATTTAGTTAAAATAAAAGAAAATAAAAAAAAAAAAAAAAAGAAAATATTTTTTAAAATCTTTTAAAATGTGTAATATTATAATTAAGGAATTTTCAATATAATTAGTTTCCCTAGCTTTTTTTAAATAATTTTTCTAAGTCAATTAATTTCTTGCAATTTATAACATTTCTTACCAGGATGCTTTTCTCCTTTTTCTCATGTTTTGAATGAAATCTCACATATTTGGCCAGGGTTTCAAAAGTTTATATATCTGTGAAAACAGCACAAGGAAAGTAATCTTGCTCCAGTTTTGAAAGGGTTAACAAAGAGATGCTCTAATTTTTTCCCTAAATGTTGTCTGCATCGTTGTTGTTTGTCAGGAGGAAGAGCAAACAGGCCATGAGGGATTATAAGAAGGTGCAGATCCAACTGGAGAACCTGGAGACCAGTGTGAGAGATCGCTGCAAGAAGGAGTTCACAGGTACAAACCAGAGCTTCTGTAACTAAAAAAAAAAAAAAAAGTGTTGTCCCAACATGCACAAACTGAGGTTATTATCCCCTCCCCGCTCCTTCAGACCTGATGACAGAGATGATGGACATGTCCAGTGATTTGGTGGGTTCAGGGATTCCCTTCCTGGATTACCGGGCGTACGCCGAGCGCATTTTCTTCCCAGGCCACCAGGAGTCCCCACTGAGGCGAGATCTGGATGTTCCCGAGAGTCGGAGGCAGACTGTGGAGCAGGGGCTGGTTCAGCTGTCCAATCTGCTCAACAGTAAACTCTTTCTCACCAAGGTCAGCCAACAGGGTTATGTTTTTTTAGTCCATAATTGCAGCACATTATTTAACAAAAAAAACAATCATTTAAAGAGTGCGCTGGATATCTGGTTACACCCACATTACAACCAGGGGAACCAAATCTTTATTCAGATACTTTCACTGACACTCAGGGAAAATAAATTATTCACCCTCATACTTAAAGTTGAATTATTATTGTAATACTGTAATACAGATTTGGCAATGGCTACTTTTAATACTAACTTGCTGTTACAGGGAGATGTGTCAGGTTTTTCTTTACATCTTCTTATCCCTGTTATCTTTTCAGTTTATTCACACTTTGGAGGTGCAGCGGACATTTTCTCCAAGGGACCGCGCCTATGTGGCCTCTCTGCTGACTGTGGCCCTGCATGGGAAACTGGAGTACTTCACAGACATCCTGAAGACACTGCTTAATGATCTCGTGGAACAGTATGTGGCCAAGAACCCCAAACTGATGCTCAGGAGGTGAGAGGGGCAGTCAGATGGTCTGTTTATGTTTAGCACAAGTATTTTCTTTATCCATAAAATGTTTGCTTATGGATGCTTCCTTTTCCAGAACGGAGTCGGTGGTTGAGAAGCTTTTGACAAACTGGATGTCCATCTGTCTGTTTACCTTCCTGAGGGTATGCACGTATATGTATACACAGTATACGTTACACCTGACATGAGAGGCATATTGGTTTAAACTCAGACCACTTTTGACCTCACAGGGTTAAAAGTGTAAAAACAGAGATATTACAACTGGTGCTCTATAGACAATACAACATAAATATACATTATTGCATCGCATAATTAAATGCGCAACAGAGAAAAACGGTAATTGCAATTAGTCTGAAATACTAATATCATAAGATACCACTCCATCAGTACTTATACAGTCACTTATCGACTATATAAAAGTTACCCCTTCTCCTCTGTACAGGTTATTAAAGCTCAGTGGTTCCCAGCATTGTTGTCTTGTGACCTGTTTAAGAAGCAATGTCCTTTTGACCACAATTAGAGGTTAGGGCTTTGTTGTGGACAAGAATAGAGTGCTGTCGTCGTTTGAAATTAGTTCACTCATCCTGAAGTCAATAGGTTTTTTAAACTGTTTTTTTGGTAAGCTGCATGAAAGTTTAAGAGACTTTTATGCCTTGTTCTACGACATAAATGTAACTTGTGAATTTTGAACCTTTTACGTCTTAAAATGGCTAACAAGTGGCTAAATGAGACTACACAATGTTAACACACTGAACATGATTTTACAGACTGGATTCGGTAATGATGTTAAAGCCATGCGACTGTAGTGTAGTTTGGTAATAGATAATCATTAGATTTTCACTTCTGACAATTGCATGTATGCTTCAAAAAAGAAAAATGTGATGTATGTTTAGGAAAATTATCTTGCTGAACAAGATATGTGAGTGCTGTTGGTCACAGATCTTATTTTATGCAATAATCCAAATTCCAATGGAAAAATCCTATTGGCTTTTTTGTCAAGGGAACCAGGGTGATGCTTACTTCTGGGTCAACCTGCAAAAAACTGTCGTCACTACAGCTCTCTGTTGTTCAATCAAAGAAAGTTTATGTGAATTAGGTTTACATTTTATAATACATAAATTACACATCTCTTAAGTAAGAAATACTTTACATTTGAAACATTTATATAAAACACTATACTGACACAACTACAAATGAATGCACTCTACCTCATGACCTCCTCTACAGACAGGCTAGCCAATCCTGGCTGCTCAGATGCAGAGAAAAGCACTCGATCAGGACACTCAATGAATGACTCTTAAATTAAATTCTGTCGTGTTAGGACACTGTTGACCCTTCTGTCTTTATGCTTGGCCAGGAATCAGCAGGGGAGTCGTTCTACATGCTGTTCAGAGCAATAAAGCACCAGGTGGACAAGGGACCTGTGGACGCTGTGACAGGAAAAGCCAAGTACACACTGAATGACAATAGGCTGCTGCGAGAGGACGTGGAGTACCGCACGCTGGTCAGAGCACACATAGACACAATATAAAGTATATAAACACAGTTAATATGTTAACACTGTCAAAGGCACAAAACAATCGAAGAAGTTTATATAAATGAAAAAGCAGACTTTTTAAATTGTTTTGATGCTTCTTTCCCTAATTTTGAATAGCATTAAAGGTTATATATACCACATTCAGAGCCTTAATGTAGCAGAAAACGCCATTTACTTTGGAAAGATTAAATGGAGTAATGAAATTCGAAGACGAGAATGGAGTCACACCACCTCTGTGTGAGTTGTAATAGCTTCTCTGTTCTTTGTTCGGTTGGATTCGGCCACGCATGCTCGTTAGTGCATGTGAATGCTTGTGTGCTGCCTCTTTTTTTAAATCTAAATTTAAATGACAATTAAGATAACAAGTTTTACACAAACCACTGCGTCACACACTTGAACATTCGGACACTTTCCTACAAACTGAAATTTTGCTAACAATTTTTTTCTAACAATAATCACCCTTCTGTTCATCTGTCCAGACCCTAAATGTTGTGATGCCGGCTGCAGCCGCCAGCGGAGGTGCTACTACCCAGACGGTACCTGCCAAAGTCCTGGACTGTGACACCATCACCCAAGTGAAGGAGAAACTTCTGGAACAAACCTGGAAGGGGACCTCCTTTTCCCAGAGGCCTCACATTGACTCACTACACCTTGGTGAGTCAAGTTTGTTTTATGACACTTCACTCCTCTTTAGCATCTGACTGTTGTGATGAGTTGGTCAGATGGAGCAGTTGATCACAGTAACTAGTGGGCTGGTTATATTTAAGCATAGAAAGTGTCTACAGTGGTAGCTATGGAGGCCACGCAGCAAACATTCACTCTGCACAAATCCTGCTTTACAACTGCAGGCAATCCATTTGTTGATATCATAAAGTCGGATTAGAGTCTTCAAACACAGTTAAATCTTTTGATCAAAGAATTACTAGGCCTTTCCATGCGCACCCAGATTACCAAAAAGAGATGAAAACTTTCATTTTCTCGTTGTGAAGCAACACACGTGTCATATATGTCTATTGAAACTAAATCTGCGGTGGTGAGCAGCAGCATGAGGTTACATAAACATTTTCCCTCCAGAGTGGCGTGCAGGTGTTGCGGGTCACCTAATCCTGTCAG
The DNA here is from genome assembly GCF_008729295.1 of Plectropomus leopardus. NCBI lineage: Eukaryota > Metazoa > Chordata > Actinopteri > Perciformes > Serranidae > Plectropomus > Plectropomus leopardus. The sequence goes on along the minus strand of NC_056470.1, from coordinate 7,978,557 downwards.
ACGAGGACCTGACGTCAGTAGTGCAAGGCTCATGGAAGCGTCTCAATACACTGCAACACTACAAGGTACGTGCAAGTCACACAAACACTAACCTACATAGAAACATATCAACCATGCATGTTGATTGTGAAAAGCTAAGGCTACGAAAAAATAAGTTTTTGTCATATTTGCTGAAACGAGGCGGGTTTCCATTACAGATCTGCAGAACAGTTTTTTCAAAATTTCAATCAAACACAATTTCGAGATGACTCAGGTTCCATTAAGTGATGTTATGCAACTTCTTCTCTCGTAATATCATTCCAAGAAGCATGGCGATGGATGTTTAAGACATTAGCCGGTTTACTTACTACCCCACTAGCTGTCATTATTTCCAACTGAAGGTGATGTAGGCGGGTTATGTGAGCAATAATGGAAAGGCAAGCCCCTTATACATGGGAGTGGCCACAGGGATTTCTGGGAAGTGATAGTCCATGATTTCACAGAGGAATTGTAGATTCAAAACTTCCGGGTGATCTGCTCAGCTGATGCAATAACACCTCTTGTAGTGCCTGCTTCATCATGCCTGAGGGAGCCAGTTCGTACCACCGAGCACATACCCATAGCACCATGTGACCTATAAAAGCCAAAAAATGTTTCTGTTGCAGTTTTGCAAAATATGGCTTTTTAGAATCACCTAAAATACTACCTCATGCGAGCACTTAAACTTTTTAAGTCTTTCTAGAAATCTATGTCTTTCCATGAGGCATATTTTATGTTTGCAATTTCAATTTTTCGCAATTGAGGGTTAATGGAACCCTGCCTACTGTAACTGTATCGTATCTGTAGTCCTCGAGAAAAATACATGCCTGTGGCTCATCCCACTCCTGCAGAAGACTGAAAGTGAAAGTGCACACTGTTGTTGGCAACGCGTGTGCACTTAGACGACTCCTTGGCTCTGATTGGTTCGTGCATAGTGGATTCTTTCAAATGCCTCAAGGAGGAGCCAGAGGAACTTTTTTTTTCCACAATTCTTTATCTCGTGTACTACTGTCACGGAATAATAACTGTTACAATATAGTATTTTTGTAAAAGATCTCCACTGAACCTTTGAGGCAGGAAGTGTGAAAGTTGTGATACAACTGTGTGATGCAGGTTCCTGATGGAGCAACGGTGGCCCTCGTCCCCAGGAACACCAAAAATCACCTTCACGACAGCCATGATTACATGCCTGGAGAAAGTGAGTCTCTTGCACTAATTTGGGGATATTACGTGAATACATAATTCAGAAACAAATACATAGGAAAAAAATCACTTTTAGTAGCCGCAGTGATGTGACAACGAGGTTCATAGCTTTCTGATTTTTTTCAGACTTCAGACTAGCATCAAATTCATCTGGGGCTTCTACAGTAATACACACAACTACAGATTTAAAGAAAAATCTTGCAATATTGCCCTGTGAAATTCTGTCTGTTTTTTTCCCTCTGTTAACGCTTCACGTTCTATTACCACTATTCATATTCACCCAGACAATTAGCATTAACAAAGCTGGTATCTGTACTAGGTTTGTAGTCTAAACTGAATACTAACATAAACTTTCCAAATGCTATTTGTTTGAGAAACTATAAGGTAATTATAGCTTACTAAAACCTAATTAAAAAAAATAAAACTAGGTGAAAAAAAATTCGTTTACTAAAATTAGTCAATTTAGTCAAATTTGTCAACACAACACGTTGAAGATTTTGTCCTTGTGTTTTAGACTGGTCTTCATGACTTCCATCAGCTTTCACAAAGTGCTGTGTTTTTATTGTAATACCTATTCTGGGCTTCTTTAAAAAAAACAATATTGAAACTAATAAAAACTTTACAAAACCAAAGCATTTTAAAACAGTAAAATAAAAAAATAATATAAAAGTATATTTACTCTGGTTTAGACTTACTTTTTTATTTTCCTTTTGTTTTGTTTCAGTTCAATGTTTTTTTGAACTTCACCTGAACACACATACTCGTGACCATGTATTTCATGTGTGCGTTGGCAGCTGTATCCAGATGTTACTCCTGTACAAGTGAACAATGATGGTCATCCAGTCATGTGTTAGCCTCTGGCTGAAGAGAGTCTAAATAACCAGGCGAGGGCGCTGTTTGACTTTGTAATGTTGCGCTGGGTAGGATGAAGTGAAAAGCTGAGAGACAGTAATAAAGGTAGTGGTAACACAGCAGAGAAATAATACTATACTATACTAATAATACTGTTGAATGTAGCTTTATTGTTTAAACTAGTTTGTGCTATAATGTTGATGCTAACTTGTGTTTGCAGGCTTTCACATTGTTTCAAAAGTCACGAAAAGTCCTAAAATGACCAAAACCAAAGAAAACAGCTCAACTGTCTGTCATGTTTCTCATCACTGTTCAGAGTTTAAACAAAACCTTGCATGGTATGAGCTTAGCTTGCAGCCATACTGAACCAATTAAACAAAAGTAAACTAATTCCACTGTCATTCACTCCTGCCAGAGACGCCCATGCTGGATGATGGGGAGGAAGGAGGAGTGAGGCTCTGGCATCTGGTGAAAGCCAGCGAGGAGTCGGAGCTGCCCAAGCACAGGAGAGGTAGTTTGAGGGAGAGGGGCGGCGAGAGAGCCAAGGCTATCCCCGAGATCTACCTCACACGACTGCTCTCCATGAAGGTAAAACACATGATCCAAATGTCATCCATCAGGGTGGCGCACACGCATTTATATTCGAGAGAGGTTGTACATATTTACATAGTAGATTGCTACATTCTTTCTAGAAACTATCCAAAAATATTTTACAAAAAGGTTTAAAAAGAAACAGCAAAGGAAAAACGGCCAGTAGTAGGCAAGTAATAATCACAATTAATCACAAGTAAATGGCAATAATGAGAATCATAAGTATACTGTAAGTCAATAGATAACATGGGCTTGATTTTGTGACTGCATGTGTATACAGATCTGATTTATTTATCTGTTCCACTTTATCTGTTCCGTCTCAGGGCACACTGCAGAAGTTTGTGGATGATTTATTCACGGCCATCCTCAGCACCAGTCGTCCCGTACCTCTGGCTGTCAAATACTTTTTCGACTTGTTGGATGAGCAGGCTCTGCAGCACAACATCACGGACCCCGAGACCATCCACATCTGGAAAACCAACAGGTAACTGGCCGGCAGCCGCTTACAAAAGGTTTTGGATGTCAGGAGGCAGGCTTAGAAGCCAAAACTGGTCACGGGCCAACTGCTAGTGGGGCAACATGAGAGGAGAGTTATAAACATGCTTCAGGGGGAATTTATCCAAAGGTTTAAGAACCTTCCGTGTCACCAAAGCCAACTCAAACAGAGCATGTGGACAACAGCTGATCGCATGGATTAAATATAACCTGATGTTAGGATACATTTGAAATACCAGAGCTCAGCCTGCATTTATTTGATTATTTAAAATATGAAAATAGTAAGTGGTTCCTGCTACAATAAAGAGCTTTCCATGGTTCCCACTGTCATGGAAAACCTAGAAAAGTCATGGAATTAGTAAAAATCCATGAATGTTTTAGAAAGGTCATGGAATTTTGTTGTACATAATGAAATTTTTACAATAGTCTTGCCTGAATAACCTTCTGCAATATGTTATATGGCTGCAAATTTATTTTCTGTAGCTGTCAATGTAATCTTACAGACAATGTGTGACTTTTTGATTTACCATCATGTATGTTTCTTCATTTTTTTCCCCCACCCTCTGAGGATGCAAAAGAAATTTCAGTGTAAACTGCCAAAATAGTTGCATCGTATCATACCGCATTGTATCGCATTGCATCATATCGTATCGTATCGTATCGTATCGTATCGTATCGTATCGTATCGTATCGCATTGCATCGCATAGCATCGCATCGTCAAATCTCTTCCTTCACACATTCAAGATAGATAAAACTATATTTGAATAGAGTTTGAATCTAATAGGTAGGGCAAGATTTTTTATTTTTTATTTTTAATTGTTGTAATGGATCATTGAAAAGTTTTAAAATCTTGACTATGACAATGTGTGGGAACCCTGGCTTTCACACTTAATTTGGTCAGAAGAAATTCATATTCATAATAATTCATTTATATTCATAATAAATTAAAACATGAGAAGTCAACATGAGGTCACATAGGCTGTTAAGCATCAAGTCATTTATCGTGTACTGTCATTCTGCATCATCATTGCGACGTGGACCCATTTAGGGAAGTCAAATCACAGTGACTGACAGTCAGTCATCCTGCACTTTACTGAGCCTTATGCTTTTATTTATGTTGTTCTCTGATGTCACAAAAAGCTCACCAAGAAATAATTGATGAACGTTCTTACTTGAGAAGCGAACACACTAAGTTACAGCTATATAAAGATGGTGACCGTGGTAACTATGTTTCTCTAGTTTCACTCACTTTTTAATGTAGAACTGGTGAAATACACAGAACAGGATGCACTTTTAGTTTCTGATTGATCAGGGAAAGTGTTCACATTCACTTTTTGACATACAGTGACCCCATGTTAACCAAATATTCTTTCGTGAATATATGATTGTGGTGAATGATTTTTGCTTGGCCTCTTGTAGTGCTGCTGAAATGCTAGAAATGTAGTTGTTTTTCTTTGAAATTCATGCTAAAATCACATGTCTACTTTCATAAAATCTCGCCATTCATCTGCTTTTCTTTCACACCAAAAAAAAACTTCAGCAGAGTCATCTCAGAAGCAGCTGTTAAAACAGTGCTCTGATTAAACTCCATATAAACTGAATTAAATGTCCAAATGTACCAGAGTTTGTTGGAATGGAACCAAACTCGTGAGATTTGATACCAATGTCAAAGAACTGTCTGGTGTTTGCCAATGGTTTTAATCTGAACAAAATATTCACTTAATATAAAAATGCTTAATATTCATAGAAATCAGTGGATCACTGTTTACATGTTCATTCATTTCCTTGTCTTGTTGAACAGTTTACCGCTGCGGTTCTGGATCAATATCTTGAAGAACCCACAGTTCATCTTTGACGTGCAGACCTCAGACCATGTGGATGCTGTGCTGTCTGTCATCGCCCAGACCTTTATGGATTCCTGCACCATCGCCGACCACAAACTGGGACGGGTGAGCTAATCACTTCAAGGCTCTACTGGTGTTAAAGAACAGTATTATTCTGAACCGCCACAGCTCCAAACACATCCAGAAACACTATACGAGCAAAATAAGGTGAAATGATTTTAGTTCATTGTACGGTAGTACAATAACATGTCTTTTTACATTATATATATTTATATATATATCACGTCTCTACACATGGATGGAAAACCAAATAATATAAATCATCTCATAATGGGCTTTCAAGCTGTTTATCAACAGCGAAATTAGATCAACAAAGCTTCATATGACCTGTTTTATGAGACATTCAGGACACGTTTCTGCCATTTGTCTTCCTCACACAGGACTCTCCCATCAACAAGTTGCTGTACGCCAGAGACATCCCGCGCTACAAACAGATGGTGGAGAGGTAAGAATATGGCAGCCAGTTGCCCCACTGACCCCAGGCATGAAAAACATTCTGGAGGAGAGAGGAGGGGAAGGAAGGAGAGAGTGAGGCCTAGGACAATCTGTCAGTGCCAGACAGAGGGTAGACTAAGCCTGCGAGGCTTCCATGCATGGATGGTCTGAGAGCAGACTGCTACACTTACTGCTGTCTGCTGCACATTAAACCTTGCAGATTACACTGGTGATGTATTGAGGCTTTGCCTGACAAGATTTTTTACGTAACAAACATGCCTGCTTTATAAGCCTTATTAGTCTTATCTGAATTAAAATGGATAAACACTGCAGAGAACTGTGCTCCATCTTCATATTTCCCCTCACTGATGTGCTACAGATTCATCCAACAGTAGAGACGGTGCATCTTTAACAAATGGTACCGTTATAATTGACATCACTGAATTATTATTGCTAGCTTAAAGAGTAACTTGACAACAAATGTAGTGCTCTTCTTTGCCGGCCTGCAGTGCAGCACACTGCAGTGATGTGGTGGTGTACTCAGTGTGTGGTCAGGACACTCTGACATCACTGGTGGGTGTTTGTCTGAGGTACAATTGAAGCTATCAGCAAGAGGAGGTCAGTGTAACAAAGGCTTTCAGCTTGGTATTACATGCCTAATATTAGTCTAAATTTAGACTCCCAATATATTATATCCATGGCTTTGGAAAGTCCAATCAATATTTGAGAATATGAGCTACATTCTTTCCACGCCAGAAACCAGAGAAGTAAGATTTAAACATGATTCTTCGGAATATTTGCTGTTGTTCGTTTGAAATATTGATTAGAATGTGAGCTGCACAGATGAGCTTTTTAGGCTGTAAATATAAATGCACTGTATGTGGTG